>NW_015162493.1:731845-737435 GCF_001447785.1 Gekko japonicus
AGAGAGAGAGAGAGACAGAGAGAGAGAGAGAGAGAGAGATTCCCTGCCAAACCAACCTGGATTCCCTGCCAAACCTGTTTCTCTTTGACTAATGATGCTGATAAAATCCTCCTTGAAGAAATATACAGTGCACCCAGTTCCGGACTGCTTATCCCAGCATAAGGTAAGGCAGTTCCAGATCCTCTTGAATTAAGAACTGGGCTTGCAAGAGCTCAGTGATCGTCACTGCTGCTACCAGATCTCCTTCTCTCTTTCAAACTCACCTGTCGGTTGGGCAATGGAATAATCAGTTATGACAGCAAAGCACCTATCCTCTCTCACCCCTCCCTCAATGGGTCAACAATTCATTTCAAATATGTTTGAAAAGGAACAGGATCGATGTTTATGCTGCTTCAAACCATTCCAATACCGCAAGCCTAATATAGGCCCCGGTCACACGGCAAAGTTGCCGCGGGAGAGGCACGGAAGGTGGGTGGATTATCCGGGCGCGATCACACCCCAACATCTGGGAAGTGGAGTGCACCAGTGGCTTACCGCCGACAATGCGCATTTAAAAACTGGTACCTCCAAGGTACTAGTAAACGTTTGCCACGGGCTGCCTCCAGACGCCTGTGGTGTGATCACGCCGGCGCGCAGCATTCCCCTCCGGTCCCTTGTTTACCCGCTGGCCCCGAGGGAAGGACCCGTGCTGTGCCGCCGGCACGTCTGATCACATAATCACGGATCAAACTGTGCCGGGGCAATTAGCCATGCCTCCCCCCCCCCGCGATATCCGGCCCATGTGCCCGGGGCCATATTTATTCTTTGGAAGGTTAGAAAACAGAGTGTCTCTGAACATGTACAGAGTGACTTCGAGATAAACTAGATAAACACTGACACAAGTCTCCTGATTCTTTATTCTGATAAATAGCAGTTGCAAGGGATGCATTTTGGATCAAGACCTCACTTGGAGTCTCAGAGCATCTTACAATCTCCTTCCTTTTCTCTCCCCACAATAGACACCCTGAGAGGTAGGTGGGGCTGAGACAGCTCTGAGAGAACTACTCTTGAGAGAACAGCTCTGAGAGAACTGTGATTGACCCAAGGTCACGCAGCTGGCTGCGTGTGGAGGAGTGGGGAATCAAACCTGGTTCTCCAGATTAGAAGAGAGAAGAAGAAGAAGAGAAGAAGAGATAGGATTTATACCCCACCCTTCACTACCCAAAAGAGTTTCAGAGCGGTTTACAAACTGTTTCCCTTCCTCTCCCTACAACAAACACCCTGTGAGGTAGGTGGGGCTGAGAGAGCTCTCCAGAGAACTGTCCTTGAGAGAACAGCTCTGAAAGAATTTATGACTCACCCAAGGTCACACGAGCAGCTGCATGTGGAGGAGTGGGGAACCAAACCTGGTTTCCCCAGATTCAAGTCCGCGCTCTTAACCACTACACCAAACTGACTCTCATTAGCTTCTACTCATTTTTCTAACTGAAAAAAAGATGGATTTCACTTCATAAGATGCCCCCTTAGCAAGGGATGAGACCCGGTACAAGCAGACTCACTGACTCAAAACTTGCAGTGGGATGGTCAGAGTACGACACAGAGCTGTGGTTTTCAGCAGCACCCTTGTGTTTGCTAGGACATTTTGTTCCAGTCCGAGGAGCTGCTAGAGACCCTTTAGTGGCAAAGGAATAGTGGGCTGAAAGGGAATGGTATTTAAAATGCCAGTGGGACACCAAGGTTATAACACCATTGTTATTCTAAAGCATTTATTTCCTCCCCGTAAGCTTTGTCGGAGCGGCGAAATTTCCATGACTTTGTCAGCTCGGAAGGCAGTTTGTTAAATGCACTGTTTCATTCCACAGGACATCCTTCAGTTTCTTTACGGAACCCACAATGCTAGCTCAGCACTTTAAATGACTCTGCAAAGCAATTACCGAGTATATTTTTTTCCCCCTTGCTGAGCATAGTTTCGGAAGGGAAGGTATTTCACTATAATCAGAGGTTCGGGTGACAAGCATCTTTTGTAAACTGTTTCCCATTCTTTTGCAACTTTAGGTTTCTGCTGTCAGGGCCGGTAATAGGCGATAAGTTTCGCTCCCAGTGAAAACAATGAGAGATACTTTTCATCTAGCATTTTAATGCCAGTCCTGGGATCCCTTCTTTCGCAGGAATGGGAGGCCCATTAAATAAATCCATGCTACTGATAACTCTTGCAGTACGGTGGCAATAGACAGATTCAAGCATATATGCCAGGGAGTACAGAATGAACGGGCCGCTTACCGCATTTGCCTTCTAGACAAACAACATTTTAAACAAAGCTCTGACACATGCATCATTGAAATTGCTGCTGCCTCTGTCAGGAAGGCCTCAGTACAGATGATGGTGGATGCCTATACCCCTAATAGACTATGGAGACATTTGTATGGATTGGTAGAGAATGGCTCTCCAATTAAGCCTGGCAGTTTTTTTGAATTGTTTATGTTGTGAATTTGGAAGTTTTGATTGCTTCTGGGGGATTCTTGCGAAAGACTGCAAAACAGTCTGCTTACTGGCACCCTGATGGACCTCGCCCTTGTATGACTTCATCTTTACAAGAAGATTTCCACTCTATGGACATGCTCTCTAATGATAAGGACTGATTGTAATAAGGACTCTTAGCCTTTTTTTGTGTAGAATCATAGAGTTGGAAGGGACCTCCAGGGCCATCCTAGTCCAACCCCCTGCACAATGGAGGAAATTCACAAGTACCTCCCCCTACACCCCCAGTGATCACTGTTCCATGCCCGGAAGATGACAAAATACGTCCAGGATCTCCAGCCAAACTGGCCTGGAGAAAAATTGCTTCCTGACCCCAACATGGCAATCAGCATTTCCCTGAGCATGTACGAAAGGGCCACAAGAACTAAGTACTGAGGCAGCCCTTCCTGCCCTCCCTCTCATGATCTGCCTAACCACAGAATCAGCATTGCTGACAGATGGCCATCTAGCCTCTGTTTGAAAACCTCCAAAGAAGGTGAGCCCACCACCCCTGGAGGAAGCCTGTTCCACTGAGGAACCGCTCGCTCTGTCAGGAAGTTCTTCCTAATGTTTAGCTGAAAACTCTTCTGATTTAATTTCAACCCATAAATCATTTGTACATTGTTTGAGGTTGGAAATTTACTCTTATGAATGTACTTACTTTTCCTCTTTTAAGGATGGTAGATGAATTCGGAAATTTACTCCTGTGACTGCTATACACTTTCCACTTTCTTGTGGGATGTTTGATGAATCATTACCACAATGTTGAATACCAGTAATTATTATAAGATAACACTGTATATTCTTTTATTGCATTTCTAACCAATGCTTGAATACACATATAAGTTTTATTACTGTTTGGAGCCTACTTTACAGTGCATTCCTCTTTTGTTTGCTGGCCTGGTCAGTTACCATGGTCTGTTTTTGTCTTCTTGTGGGATCACCTTTGGCAAACCAACTGGGGCCCCGGTCACACAGCAAAGTTGCCGTGGGAGAGGCACAGAAGGTGGGCGGATTATCCGGGCACGATCACACCCCAACATCTGGGAAGTGGAGCGCACCTGTAGCTTAGCGCCGACAATGCGCCTTAAAAAACTAGTACCTCCAAGGTACTAGTAACCGTTTGCCACGGGCTGCCTCCAGACGCCCATGGTGTGATTGCGCCAGCATGTGGCATTCCCCTCCGGTCCCTCGTTTACCTGCCGGTGCCAAGGGAAGGACCCGTGGTGTGCCGCCGGCGTGTCTGATCACGTAATCGCACATCAAACTGTGCTGGGGCAATTAGCCACGCTTCCCCCCCACGATATCCGGCCCATGTGACCGGGGCCTGGGTTCCCTTTGGGTATTGTTGGGTTTCATTTTTCCATTACAGTTTGCAGACTTCAGTACTCATGATGACTATTCTGGAATTCCCTCTCCAGGGAGGATTCATCTGTCTCATTCAATTGTTATCTTTTACCAGCCGGTGAAGATATTTTTGTTCTGTTTGGTGATTGGGATCTTCCTGGTGATTGAATCGTTATATGGTTTTTTATTGAATTATTGTATACATATTGCATTTTAATTTTATTTTTAATATCGAAGGGTATGAATGTTTGATGCCCACCGCCATGGGGATCCGATTTGGGTGGACATGCAGCACATACATGTTTTACATAAATAAATAAAATACTGGACTGACACCTCTGGTGTTCACGAACACCAGGGGGAAAAGATGGGGGGGGGGGTGTTACATGAACAAAATCTGGCGATATTATGATTGTGCATCCAAGCATTTAGAAAAAAAGATTCCCTTCTGTCTGCCAAGGGCACAAACCAAAGAAAACAAAAATATTTCCATGGTCCCACAACTGGGCAAAACCCACAATCCATATCCTCAAAGAGTGTTAGGCTCTGATAGTCAACACCTCCTGGCTGTCCCTGGCCCAAAGGATGTCCGCCTAGCCTCAACCAGGGCCAGGGCCTTTTCTGCCCCAGCCCCGACATGGTGGAACATGCTCCCTATTGAGATCAGGGCCCTGTGGGATCTTATTCAATTCCACAGGGCCTGCAAGATGAAGCTGTTCCGCCAGGTCTTTGGCTGAGGCTGCAGGAATCCACACTCCCCCCCCCCCGAGGTTGCTGTCTCCCACCCACTGATAACCGGCCATACCTACCTACATCAATGGGCCGAATTCTCCCTACGGCAAACTATGATTATTGATTTTATATGTTTACTAGCAGTAAAGCCCGTTGTGAAAGCAATACAACGGGATCTAGAAAGAGGCTCTGGGGCAGTGCTCTGGCTTTGGGCAAACAGTGTCAATTTGCTGTGGTGACCTCAGCAGGGTATAATGACAGAGTCCACTGTTTTCTCCAGAGGAACTGATCTCTGCTACCTGAAGAGCAGTTGTAATTGTGAGTAATCTGTAGCCCTCACCTGGAGATTGGCAGCAATTGTTACCCAGGACAAAATGGCTGGTTTGGAGGGTGGAGTCTATGGCATTCTACCTGTCTGAGGTCCCACCCCTCTGCAAACCCCACCCTCTCCAGGCTCCACCCCTCAAATCCCCAGGAATTTGTCAGCATGTAGTTGGCAACCCCATCTCCTTCCCAGCTAGCCATCAACCTACCATTATCTGCCCCTTTGACTTCAGCTGACTTCTGCCCTCCCTTCTGCAGAGCAGTTGTAATACTGAGTGCTCTCCAGCCCTCACCTGGAGATTGGCAACAATGGTTCCCTATGTGAGACTGACTGGTTTGGAGGGTGGAGTCTATGGCAGTGTACCTGTCTGAGGTCCCACCCCTCCTCAAACCTCACCCTCTTCAGGCTCCATCCCTCAAATCTCCAGGAATTTCCCATCTGGAGTTGGCAACCCTATCAGGATTGGCCCCAATGTGTTTTCTCCCAAAGGCCAAAGTAGGTGACAGGACCAAGCTTAGTTGCCTACCAACAGGCACTGAGGGGAATGTAGGGTTGCCAGCTCTAAGGAGGGAAATACCTGGAGGTTTGGGGGGTGGATTCTGTAGAGGGCCGGGCGACGGAGGCATCGGCCTTCCGTCACCCACCTCGCCCCCCCAATCTCGGCCCGGGCGACCGCGGCTCCCGCCAGCG
>NW_015162493.1:738785-794571 GCF_001447785.1 Gekko japonicus
GAGTTTGAGGTGTGGAATGGAGTGTAGTCCAATCAGCTTCCATATGTAAATGACCTTGGAACGCTGGCCGGGACTGCACAAAGCAGCCAATGAACCCAGCCAGTGTCTTCCGAGTGGCAGTTTTTTCGGCCTAACACTAAAGGGGCCAATTTTAGAATTCTGGCACCCACTACTCTTTTATAATAAGGGAGAGATAATGTGTTTTAAATTTTATTGTTTTTATTGAAATGTTGTAACCTGCCCTGAGTCTGTTTACAGGTTAGACGGGATATAAATGCGAAAAACAAACAAACAAACAAATAAAACTGCCCGTACACGTGCTTTCTCCACTGTGGCCCCCACCGTGTGGAATGGCCTGCCTGAAACGGTCAGGAAGGCTTCCGCTCTCCTGGCTTTCTGCAAAAGTTGCAAAACTGACTATTCAAGATGACTTTTCTATTTAACGGACAGGGTAGCACTGTCCAAAAGGCTTTAGATAAGTTATTGGGAACTGTGGTCTTTATTACTGTGTATAGTTTGCTCCAGGCTGGCTCCCATTGTGTGATTTTGTATTTTGTATTGTTGTTGTTATTATTATGAGGAGATTGGATTTATACCCCGCCCTTCACTACCCAAAGGAGTCTCAGAGCGGCTTACACACTCCTTTCCCTTCCCCTCCCCACAACAGACACCCTGTGAGGTAGGTGGGGCTGAGAGAGCTCTTGAGAGAACTGCTCTTGAGAGAACAGCTCCGAGAGAACTGTGGCTTGCCCAAGGTCACCCAGCAGCTGCATGTGGAGGAGTGGGAAATCAAACCTGGTTCTCTCAGATTAGAGTCCACGCTCCTAACCACTACACCAAACTGGCTCTCTTTAGTGTATGTCTTGAAGGGCTCTTGATACATTAAATGGCCATTAAATAAATCTGGTTGGTAGATTTAACTTGAAAATATGCATGTTTTCTGAAACCTTTCTTTATCTAGGGCATACTGCTCACTAGGCTATCCTTTAGCTGGGCCATACCATGTCAGAATCCAGGCAAGGCTTCACACCATTGAATCTCATACCAAACGACCCCACCCTGCGGATATGATTTGGCAGGGAGAAGAGTTTTAGCCTAGGCTTCTCTCCAACATCTTTGTTTTCTAACTGCAGGGATTTTTATGTGGCAGAGCGTTCCATCATGTGACACCCTCCCATCCCCCACAGTTTGACCTACCACAGGTTGACCCCATGAGTTCGAACTAGGCCATTGCTTCTTATTTCGGAAACAGAGACATTTTCGGAAACAGAGACCCTGTTTTTGCTCTGCCTTGAACTGTGGGAGGCATTTGTGCCAGCTTAAATTTTCTGGTTACTACTTCTCCTTAGCGCTTAATAAATTCCCTTATCAAAGCCAAAAGTATTTGCACATCTTGTAGAATTCTTCGACACCAAATCTATCCCTGAGGTATTTCTGAATTAATTTTAATAGATTTTTGTGCTGGAGAAATCATTCCACATTTCGGCGGCGAGCATCAAATGACAACGCTGCATACAGATATTTTTTAATATTCTCTCCAGGTACGTCCCTGTCATTACGAAGACTCCTTGCTCTACAAGGGTTCCTGCTGGGGAAAAGGTGTTGCTATAGCTGCGGGCTAATAGTAACTGCCAAGGCTGATTTCATGCCTTTCCATTTGCGTCTGTCCCACCGCACCCTCTCTCGCCTCCTCGCCTCTTTGGGGGCTGCTAATCACCGCCGCTCATCAACACCAAAAACGCATTTCTTCGCCTGACAGAGCTGAAACAGAAGAATCCTCTGTGCATGATGAGAAGAAGAAAAAAAATTCAGAGGCAAATATTATTCTGGGTGCTGACATTTCGGGCTCGCCGCTGATGGCGGAGGGACGGGAGAACAGTGAGGGGCGCCACGCGGCCTCCCTCCCTCCCTCCCTCCCTCCCTCCCTCCTGCTTTTCACTGTCTCTGCATGATTTTTTTCTTCTTCTGACAAACTTAAAAGGTCCCCCCCCCTGTTATAATATTTATAAGACAGGGAAGTTGGAGGAGGGAAAAAACCAAGCTAGCGAGAATCATGTGCCCTGAGCTGCGTGGCCCAGGCTAGCTTGATCTTGTTAGATCCCGGAAGCTAAGCAGGGTCAGGCCCGGTTAGTACGCGGATAGGAGTTCACCAAGGAATACCGGGGTCGGTACACAGAGGCAGGCAATGGCAAGCCACCTCTGAATGTCTCTCACCGTGAAAACCTTGTGGGTTTGCCATAAGAGAGCCAGTTTGGTGTAGTGGTTAAGTGCGTGGACTCTACTCTGAGGGAACCGGGTTTGATTCCCCACTCCTCCACTTGCACCTGGCTGGATGACCTTGGGCAAGCCATAGTTCTGATAAGAGCTGTTCTTGAAAAAGAGCAGTTTCTGTCAGAGCTCTCTCAGCCCCACCTACCTCACAGGGTGTCTGTTGTGGGGAGGGGAAGGGAAAGGAGTTTGTAAGCCACTCTGAGACACCTTTGGGTAGTGAAGGGCGGGGTACAAAGCCAATCTCTTCTCTTCTTCTTCTTCTGTGACTTGACAACACTTTCCACCTCCCCCTGAATTGTGCTCTTAGTGTGACTTGTCATTGTTGATTGATATGTGACATTTAGGCCGCATTCAGACTGGCAGTTTGGCCCGGCAGCCAGACGTTTCAGAAGTGTTTCGGTAGCGGATTAAAGGGGCGAGTTCACACAGGCGCATCTTTCCGGCGTCCCCCAGCCGTACTCAAGCCGTCTTGTGCCGCTTCCCTCCTGAGTTTAAAAAGTACCAGGTGAAAGTGGTAGCAAACAGTGTGTCGAGCGGGTTGATTCCAGTTCCCTGAGTGTGAACGCAAGCGCTGCTAAGGCGGGAACAACCCGCAGTTGTTGATAATAGGCGATGGCTGTTTTTGCGGCAGGCACCCATGCGCATAGGCACATGCAGCAGAGCGCAGAAACAACCACTAACAGCCCACCAGGGGCAGGCCAACAGTGCAAACGCTTTCTTGTGCTTCCTCCACGGTATCCTCCCGCTTCATTCGCTGCAGTGTGAATGGGAATACCGCAACCAAGCCGTTCCGGGTCTATTCCAGGTCTTCTTTTCCACAACTCCCTAGCGCTTCAAATTGCCAGTCTGAACTCGGCCTTAGAAGAAGAGGAGGAGGAGGTGGAGGAGATTGGATTTATACCCGACCCTTCACTTGGAGTCTCAGAGTAGCTTACAAACTCCTTTCCCTTCCCCTCCCCACAACAGACACCCTGTGAGGTAGGTGGGGCTGAGAGAGCTCTCTCGAGAACTGCCCCTTGAGAGCTCTGAAAGAACTATGGCTTGCCCAAGGTCACCCAGCAGCTGCATGTGGAGGAGTGGGGAATCAAACCCGGTTCTCCCAGATTAGAGTCCATGCACTTAACAACTACACCAAACTGGCTCTTAGTATTAGATGAACTTCCCTGCTGCTCAGATTGTAACTGGATCACCAATTACAAGTGGTCTCTATAAACACTTGGCGGGGGGAATATATCAATTATTACTGAGAGTTCTAAATTTGACCCTTTGGTTTTTTCACATGCATGTTAATGTATTTACTTAATTAAGGGAGTCCTGGCTTTCAGTTTGCAAGAGCTGAGCAAGGCTATCAATGATAGAAGATCACTAATTCATTGGGAAACCATGAATTGAAAGTAACTTGATGGTCCAGAACACACACACATGTGTGTGTGCATTGTTACTTGGGAATTACAGTGCAGGAACAGGGGGAAAGCAGTATGCTGCAAAGACGTTTGACTGACAGGTTTCTTTCCCCAGCTCCTCCAGCAAGGTTGGTTACTGTCTTGGACAGTGGGATTTTGAAGGGGGGGGGATTGTGTTGTTGGAGAATCTTCAGGTTGGTTTGTCGTTGTCAGCTATGCTGCCATGGGGGTTGGGGAGTTCATTCTGTGTCTTGGTAATTGCTATGGCATTCTTTTCTCTGCTGTTCTGCCTGTACCACAATGCTCGTTCTGCCTGTACCACAATGCTTATCTCTACAGATGTGCAGGAGGATGTTGTGTTGGAGGTTGTATTGTCTGGAAGTCTCCTATAAACTGTTAGAGACTATTACTTACCAGCTTTCACCACCTAATGGTTTCCTAGCTGGTCCCACGCGCGGGAGGGTAGCTAATTGGCCCTTGCCATGGGGGATGCATACGAATGCCCTATATCCTATTATGTTCAATGGGTTGCCGCCATTCTTAACAGTGCCTGTGTTACTGCATCTATAGCTTTGCAATAAAAGTATAACCGTTCCTGAATGCGTGTACTTCGTTGTAAGTTGTGGGTTCTGACAGTCGTTCAGTTGTGATTTTTGCCAAAACAGTTCAGCTGGAATATATATGGTTCTGGGTTACTTGCCAGATGAGTATTTGATTGCTGGACTCATTGTACTGTAGATTATACTCCCAATTTATGAACAGTTCAAGTCCATTGCAGCAAACAGGATAACTTTCATTGAGACCAAGCCAGGCATTAAAGTGATCAGCTTCTGAATATACCCCGACAGCAGCTACCCTCTTCAATGATGTGGGGAGCAGTCCTAAGCATACCTACTCTGGAGGAAGTCCCATTTTATTCAATGGAGCTTCCTCCCAGGAAAGTGTTTTTAGTTTTGCATCCATCGTCTGATGAATGCAGCAGACTCTACAAGTGCAACCCCCCCCCAAAAAAAACCCCATAAAAAACCAGTATATAGATTAGAAATAGATCTAATTTTTAATTGCAAACAGAATGATAATTTCAGGGCAAGAGAGTGTTCCTCATGAGAATAAGTATTTGAACTTTGGCTTGCAATATTTGTTTTTCTGCCAATAACATACAGCTTCTTCTGTGTTTAGGCCATGTGATCTGATTCATTCACAAAAACTGTGGGGTTGGTCAACATTCTTTTATGGAGCCAGAATGCCTGCAATGAGGCTGGGTAAGGATAACATGAGATTTTGTTTAAAGAGAAATTCAACATGAAATCAGTTGTTTTGCCAGACAAAATGTCTAAAGCGTCTCGTTAGGTAAGAACAGTTTCTCAGGGTGGAGCCTCACAAAGCTTCTCATAGAAGTTATTTAATCTAAAATGAAATTTCAGGAAATCTAGATTATTATTATTTTCCTGCTTAAGAAAACACATGTGTGTCTGGGCACCATTTTCAGATGGGGCTGAGCAGGGCTCTTTTTGTAGAAAAAGCCCAGCAGGAACTCATTAGCATAATAGGCCACACCCAACACAGGAACTCATTAGCATATTGGGCCACACCCCTGACAACTCAGTTCATTAGCACATTAGGCCGCACTCACTTGTTACTAGAAGTGTGGTTATCCAGCCACACCCAACTTTTGCTTGTTATTCTGTTTACCTTGTTTGTTGTCAAAACCCAGGGCTTTTTTGTAGCAGGAACTCCTTTGCATGTTAGGCCACACACCCTTAATGTAGCCAATCCTAATGAGTTCCTGCTGTTGGGTGTGGCCTATTATGCTAATGAGTTCCTGCTGGGCGTGGCCAACTTGAAAGCCAGCCGGAACTCCGTTCCTGTGCGTTCCTGCCCAAAAATAGCCCTGGGGCTGAGATTTGCAGACATGTTTTTCATGAGCTGTCATCCCAGTTCAAACTTCTGAGATTTTTAAATGGTAATATATTGTAATGACAGGACATCCCAGCATGTTCTGCTCATTGGAATGGCTACTTTAAAAGCCAGTAGAAATGAATGAAAGTGACTCCATTAAGTGCAGAAATGCAATCGTGCTAAATGGTTCATTTTACAATATATGAAGGCTGATTCAGGCATCCACATCTATCATCTGAGGATTGTCAGACAAACATGGGAATGGTCTGCACTGAAAAGCATTGTGTGAGCCGCATGGCTCTGTCCATGGTCCTGACTTTAGAGAGACAAGCAACATAGGCAGCTAATGGAAGGATGCTGGTATGAGTGAGGAGCAAGCATGGGTGAACAGCAGCACCTTTAGAACTAAGGAAACAGGCAAAACATACGCATGACTACTATTTTTAAAAAAGCAGCAGGTTTTCTTGACAGATGAGGAAAGGCTGAAGAGTCTGGGGTTTTTCAGTTTAGAAAAGAGTCAGCTTAAAGGGGGAGGCATGATACAGGTTTATAAAATTATGCATAGGGTGGAAAGACCTGATAAAAAGGAATGTTGCTCCCTCTCCCTAAATACTAGAACTCAAGGACATCCAATGAAGCTGATGGGCAGTAGGTTCAGGATGGACAAAAGGCACTACTACTTTACACAAAGAGTGGTTAAAATGTGGAATTCGCTTCCAGAGGGTGTAATGATGGCCACAGGAATGAACAGCTTTAAAGGGGGATTGTCAGCTAGGCCTTTATTGAGCCCTGGCTGCCATGGGAGTGGGGGTGACTCTGGAATGTTAAGTTTCTTTTCTGCTGTGCCTTCTCAGTTTCCATTATCTTTGTCTGACCTTCAGTGCCTGGTATAGTATTTCTCTTGGGAAAAGTAACCCATTACTTTGGCGGGCTTCTACCTGGCCTCTGAATGGCCTTGGGCAATCAGGGGGTCTCCTTGAACAATGTACAACTGTTTGCTTCAGGTGTTTTATTTTAGTTCTAACACGAAATGGTTAAGATTTACTTTACTTCTTTGAATAAAAGCTGTTGGGAACTGATTGCTGCAGGAGTCTGACAGGAATTAGATATTCATGGAGGATAAGTCTATCAATGGCATCTAGCCTTGGTGACTGAGGGGAACCTCCACATTCAGGGGCATTAATCCTCTGAATCCCAGAGCCAGGAGGCAACATCAGGGGAAGGCTTCAGCCTCTATGCCCTGTTGTTGGAACTCTAGAGGAACTGACTGGCCACCGTGTGAGACAGGATGTTGGACTAGGTGGACCACTGGTCTGACCTAGCAGGGCTCTTCTTATTTTCTAATGTAAGTTAGCCTGACAGATAGTTACCGGCCCAAAGAACAAAAGTGAGTTTCATAACATGGCAAGGATTAGAGGCTGGATCCCTCCATTCCTAGTCCACGACTCTGACTACTACACAATACCAGGTCAGAAATGAGTGCTGATCAAGCAGAGGCATCTTTAGAGTGGAACACGATTGTTGCAAAAAGTCATCGTAGAACACATGAAGCAGCCAACCGTGTAAATCCCCTGTCCATTCTAGAGGGCTACATCATCTGCTCTGTATGTTCTAAATGTGATTGTGAAATTGGTTCAAGCTTCTGCAATCCATTCCAGAAGTGTGGTGGGATGCAATTAATCCATTCCAGGCCCTTGAAGAAAAGTCTCTGGAGATGAACCAAGTGGGTTGCCCATCCTCACTTAAACTGGGCTGGATTGTACCCCTGGATATGAGCACAGACAGCTGTCATTCAAGGACTATCAAGGCCTCTATTGTATAATCAGACTGGCTGTGGCTCTCCAGGGTTTTAGGATGAGGTCTTTGACATCACCTCACCATCATTGTTACTTTCATTACATTTATAAGGGCCAGGATAAAATAGGTTGACTTCCTGAAAGTCAAACAACGAATGGTGGCAGCCACTCTTCTGCGCCATTTACTCTTCCATTTCTTTCTTACCAAATATACACTATCTGAATACATCTCATGCACAGCATTTTATTGAATGGAATATACACCCCTATAACTACTATGCATCTTATTTTCAGAGATGACTGGCAGTGGAGAGATTTCTGAAGCTGATAGCTTGATTTTCTGATATCTTCATTCTTACATAGCGTTCAGCAACACGTGTCCCTTGACTATGGAAATTTGGCTAGTTCATTTTCATTTTGCTGACTGCCCAGGTTATGGCTTTTTTTCTCTCTTCAAGACAGAGAAAAACTGAGATAACTCTGTTCAGCAACCTCACTATATAAATGTGTGTGTGTGTGTGTTCTATTTTTCTATATGCCAGACAATCGCAGTAATCCCCACACCCTGGTAAACACAAGGCATATTGATTACAAATGTAGGCTGAAGGATCTTAATTACTAATCGAGGAAGTTCCTGCTCTGCCATGACATCAGCATGTGGCATATGTGTGTGTGTAAAGTAAAAAAAATTTTTTTTTTTGAAGTATGGTGCTGGAGAAGACTCTTGAGAGTCCCTTGGACTGCAAGAAGATCAAATCAGTCAATCCTAAAAGAAATCAACCCGGACTGTTCCCTGGAAGGCCAGATAATGAAACTGAAGCTCAAATACTTTGGCCACCCAATGAGAAGGGAGCACTCACTGGAGAAGACCCTGATGCTGGGAAAGATTGAAGGTCAAAGAAGACGGGAACGGCAAAGGATGAGATGGTTAGACAGTGTCATAGATGCAACGAACAGGAAGTTGAGCAAACCTCAGAGGACGGCGGAAGACAGGAAGGCCTGGTGGGATCTGGTCCATGGGGTCACGAAGAGTCGGACTCGACTGTGCGACTGAACAACAACAACAACAAAGTGCCATGAAGTCTCAGCAGACTTATAGTGATCACAGTAAGGGGCTTTCAAGGTAAGGAGGAAAAGGAGGAGGAGGAGATTGGATTTATACCCTTCCCTTCATTCAGAGCAGTGTACAATCTCCTTTCCCTTTCCCTCCCCACAATAGATGTAGAGCAGGTGGGGCTGAGAGAGCTCTCCCAAGAACTGCTCTTGAGAAAACACCTCTGCGAGAACTGTGACTTGCCCCAGGTCACCCAGCTGGCTGCAAGTGAAGGAGTGGGGAATCAAACCCAGTTCTCCCAGATTACAGTCTGCGCTCCTAACCACTATGCCAAACTGGCAGAGCTAGCTTGCCATTGCCTTCCTCTGAAGAGTCTTCCTTGGAAGTCCCCCTTCCAAGTGCCCACCCTGCTTAGTTCTGAGATCTGATGAGATCAGGCCATACCATGCTGCCTTCTCTCCCACATCACCTCCTACCTGATCTTTTAAACCGGAGATGCCAGGACTGAACCAGGGACCTTCTGCGTGCAAAGCAGGTATTCTACCTGCTGAGCCACAGCCCCTATCCTTGTTTCAAGGAGCCATAGTGGTTAAGAGTGGTTAAGAGTGTGGACTCTAGTCTGGGAGAACCAGGTTTGATTCCCCACTCCTCCACATGCAGCTGCTGGTGTGACCTTGGGTCACTTACAAGTTGTTTCAGAGCTGTCCTCAAATGAGCTCTCTCAGCCCCACCTACCGCACAGGGTGTCTGTTGTGGGGAGTGAATGGAGATTGTAAGCCGCTCTGAGACTCCTCTGGGTAGTGAAGGGCAGGGTATAAATCCAATCTCTTCTTCTTCTCTCTTCAATATGTCCTCCCCTTTTCCCTTGGGGTTCCTAAGGGGTGCAAAGAAGCATGATAAAATAAAATAAATAAAATGAATCCGAACAGCAATACATCATTTTTTAAAGATACTGTGGATTGCAATATATTAAATCTGATCCAGTAAAGACACTGTGAAGCTCCCATCCCATAAAGTTTGGCTACAAGTGTTTCCGCTACACACAGTTTAGCACAAGAAATAGCTTCTTAAGTTTTCTTAAGGGAACGGCAAATGCATTCTTAAAAACAGTTACTGTGCCTGAAGTAAACACTGTATAAAGATTGCCAAATATATTAGAAAGAGGTACACACTTTTAGCATCAAATGAACATTAAATCCAGTCAGGACGTTCAGAGTTGGCAAATAATGTTAAAAAGTTACAAGGGAAGAACATTCCAGGCTGATTAATCTTCTCAAATGAAACAGGCAAAGTGAGAATTAAGTTTCACATAATAAAAAACAAATTAACACATTAACACCCTTTAAAATGACTGATGTGTTTCATACAGTAAAACTCAAAGGCCTCCGGATGACACCTGTGTCATACAAATGATGAAAATTATGCTTAGGTTCAAAGCAGAAGAGTATATCTCACACTGCATACATTAGCAAAAGAGAATTACTCGCAAGTTGTTGTTTTTTTTAAAAAAAACAAAACAAAACAAAAACTCAGGGAGGGGTAAAAATCCAGAAGTCCAAACAAAACGAAATGTACAAGCCTACATACTTCATTTGTACCCCTCTGGGAACCCAGAATGGTTTACATCAATCTTCGCTTCTCCTTTTTACCCTCACAGCAGCCCTGTGAGGTAGGTTAGGCTGAGAGTGCGTGACTGGCCCAAGGTCACCCAGCAAACCTCCATGGTGGGTGGAGATTCAAGTCCAGGTCTCCCAGATCCTACTGCAACTCTCTAACCCCTAAACTGCACTAGTTCTACGACACAGGAAAACACCACTGTCCGTCAACTGATTGCTTGAACTAATTTAAAAGACTGAGGATGACAATTTCACAGGCACTCAGCATTTCATTTAAAAGTTTGAAGTATTTGGGGGGGGGGTCTTTGCCTGTCTGAAGTTCCCTCTTTCTGAACAATTTGGAGCAGCATGCCTAACTCCAGTTTGGTATAGTGGTTGGGAGCACAGACTGTAACCTGGGAGAACCGGGTTTGATTCCCCACTCCTCTGCATGCAGCTGCTGGTGTGACTTTGGGTCAGTCACAAGTTCTTTCAGAGCTTTTCTCTCAATGGCAGTTCTCTCATGAGCTCTCTCAGCCCCACCTACCTCACAGGGTGTCTGTTGTGGGGAGGGGAAGGGAAAGGAGATTGTAAGCCACTCTGAGACATCTTCAGGTAGTGAAGGGTGGGGTATGAATCCAATCTCTTTTCTCTTCAACTAGGGGAACAGGCCTGATCAGGGGGAGGCCTTTGCTCTTACCTGAATGGAAAATTTTGCCTGTGGACAAGTGCAGCACCCACAATTCCCTAGACCAACCAGCAGCCATGTGTACGCCTGCATAGTTTGTTAAAACAAGCTACAGTCAAGGCACTCAGCTTGGGAGCTTCAGAGCCAGTGTGGAGTAGTGCTCAGAGAGCTCAATTGGAATCTGGAAGGCCTGGATTCCCCAGTCTGACATGAAACTCATTGGCTGGCCTTGAGCCAGCCCCTTTCTCTCAGCCTAGCCTACCCTGCAGGACTGTAGGGAAGGTAAAATGAGGATGCTAGAAGAAGTAGGTGTGTATAACCCACTTTCCTCTACCTTAAGGCGTCTCAAAGCAGCTTTCAATCACCTTCCCTTCCTCTCCCCACAACAGGTCCCGTGTGACGTAGGTGGTGTTGAGAGAGCTCTTTGAGAACTGCTCTTGAGAGAACTGTGGCTTACCCAGGGTCACCCAGCAGGTTTCATGTGAAGGGGGAGTGGGGAATAAAACCTGGTCCTCCATATTGGAATCTGCTGCTCTTAACAACTGCACCATACTGGCTCTCTACAGCCATGTAAAGGTAAAGGTAAAGGTAAAGGTTCCCTTGCTCAAAAGCCAGTCAAATCCGACTCTAGGGTTGTGGTGCTCATCTCCATTTCAAAGCCGAAGAGCCAGCACTGTCCGAAGACGTTTCCGTGGTCATATGGCCGGCATGACTAAACACCAAGGCGCACGGAATGCTGTTACCTTCCCACTGAAGTGGTACCTATTTATCTACTTGCAATTTCTTGCTTTCGAACTGCTAGGTTGGCAGGAGCCGGAACTAGAGACGAGAGCTCACTCCGTCATGCGGCACCCATGGGTCTCGAACTGCTGAACTACTGACCTTCCACAGCCTGCAGTTCAGTGTCTTAACCACTTGAGCCACCACAGCTCCTCTACAGCCCTGTAGGCTGCTCTAAACTCTTTGAAACATGAGGGAGAGAAAAAATATGTATACTGGACAGATTCTTTCCTTCAGAAAACTTGTGGTCAGCATGACAACGTCTTATGTTGCAGAGCTATGTGTGTGCATCTCAGCAGCTGTGTGCAAGCACGATTGTATGTCAACTATGGGAAGATGTTCCAGCTGGCTACCACTGTCTATTAACTGAGAAACAGAATTCCTCTGATTTATGGATTCCAGAAACAGCAGTGGAACCTTGTCTGGTGACACCTGGCCGGCGTTGGGCTCTTGGAACTTCCTTCCTTTATTTATTTTTTGCTCCAGTGCACTGGAAGCAGAAACAGGGGGCATACTGAAGAACTTACAGTCCTCAGTGTCATAAAGCGAGTTCATCCTCATTATCCACTAATGCCTGAAGAAGCTGAAGAGCTAAAAGGAAGGCACACAGAGAGAGAAGGATCGGAGAAAACATTAGTCTAAACCTTTGTCCTCTCTGTGATGCTAAGAAAAATATAATAAAAGTGGAAAGCCTAATGATGATGGTTGAATGACTGTAGACATGAATTACAAAAAAACAAAATCAACACATGGCGATTGAAAACAGTGCAATAGACACTCAAGGACAATATACAGAAGTCATCTCAAGAACGGATAAATCGCGCCAACGACTTTGCTCCTATTCAAGGGGTGGGGATGCAATGCTCCCTCTAAGCTGTGGAGTCTTGTGAACAAAAATGCTACTTTGTGAGCTACTGGCATTAAAGCTGTGAGCGAGCAACTTGGCTACTGCATAAATTAGTTGGGTCTGGAGCCTTCCTTTCTGAGCTAAGACAAAAATCTGTGAGCTGGAGGCTAAAAGACTGTGAGCTAGCTCACACTAGCTCAGCTTAGAGGGAACACTGGTGGGGAGTGATAAAGATGCTGTCAGATCCTGTTCACTTCCAGGCTGAATCAGTGTTACCCGATTGTACCTGAATAAAACTTGGTCTTAAAGCTGCCACTGGACTGTTTTGGATTGCTATCTATGGGGGCGGGCACACAGATCTGTGCAGGAAGGAAGGAAGAGAGGGAGGGAGGGAGGGAGGGAGGGGGAAAAGAGGATGAAAGAAGGAGGGAGAGGTGGAAATAAGGAGGGAGAGGGAAAGAAGGAGACAAGGAGAGAAGGAAGGAAGGAAGGAAGGAAGGAAGGAAGGAAGGAAGGAAGGAAGGAAGGAAGGAAGGAAAAAAAAAGGACAGAGAAAGAGAGAGAGGTGGAAAGAGGGAGGGAAAGAAAGAAAGAAAGAAAGAAAGAAAGAAAGAAAGAAAGAAAGGACAGAAAGAAAGAAAGGAAAAGAAAGAGAAGGAAAGAAGCAGGGAAAGAAAGAAAGAAAGAAAGAAAGAAAGAAAGAAAGAGGGCAAACAGATGAGGAGGGAGGGAGGCTCTTCCCCCCCCCCGATCAAGCCCCCATGGCTCCCTCACCCCCCCATGAAGGCCCCCTATGGCCCACCCCCAATCATGCCCCCGCTGCCACTTCTAATCCACACCAGCCAGGTGCCGCGAAAGGCAGGCGGCGGGACTCTGGAGGCCTTCCCCAGGTTTTGTGCCTCGGTGTGGGTGGAGGGGAGGGGTCTGCAACTTACCTGGCTGTTTCTTGCTCCTCGTGGCCCGGCCCTGCTGGGAGCAAGAGGCGGGGCTTGTTGCATGTGCCCATCCCCTTGTCTCTTTACTGCCGGAGCTCCGCTCCTGTGCGCTCCTGCAGGAAATGACCCCTGGTTACCCAACCACTGCTCTGGATTCAGGGAGTGGCTGTCTCTGAACATGGAGTCTCCATTTAGACACTGTGGCTAGTAGCCATTGATAACCCACCCCCAGTGAATTTTCGAATCCCTTTTTAAGGTCAACTAAACTAGTGTCAATCACCAACGCCTGCATAACCTCTTTAAGCGAAGAGGTACTTCCGTTTGCCTGTCCTGTTGCATGTTGAGGTCCTGAAAATATCGAGAGATACCCTGCAGAGGACCTTCTCCAGTTTTGGAACTGTGGCTTGGAGCAAATATCTTTTATCGAGGCCAGAAATCATTTCCCATTTTAAATGCATTCTAACTGTGCTGTTGCAGTCTTGAGCATGCTGTTCAGCTGTGTGTATCTGTAAGCTGCAAACCTACAATGACACAGCAGCAGCAGAACTGGAAGAAGAAGCAGAAGACAGCCAGTTCCACTGTGGGCCTGATAGAAGACCTCCAGGGGCCTGATCTAAGCCAACAAGGCGGTTATGCTCTTCCAAATCTAAGAAAGGAAACCATTTAAGTGCTTCCACTTCCAGGTAGATAAATAGGTACCACTTCGGTGGGAAGGGAACAGTGTTCCGTGCACCTTGGTGTTTAGTCATGCCGGCCACATGACCACGGAAACGTCTTCAGACAGCGCTGGCTCTTCGGCTTTAAAACGGAGATGAGCACCGCAACCCTAGAGTCGGATTCGACTGGCTTTCGAGCAAGGGAGACCTTTACCTTTACCTTTATACCTGAAGTCATTGTGGCCAAAGCCCACCTGTTCCAGCACAGCCCTACAGTAGCTTAATCACAAACACATATAAGTTAACATGTAAACATATGAACATATAAGATACACGTATTGGTTACACGTATATTGTATTTTAAAAAGTACCTTAACTGCTTCAGCGGGGAGGGTTGGGTATGAAATTAGATAACTCTGTCTGAACACTTTGGTTGTTGAATCATTATCTGCCGCTTGATGGTTGATCAGTCAAGCTATCAGTGCATCCCTCCCTCCATTTTCCAAACTTGACTTAAGATCTGGATGAAGGGGTGTAGTGCTACCACCAACTTGGAAGGTAAACTGAGAATGTAAATAGGAGTTAAATCAGAATTTCAGTTTATTTAAAAAAAAAAGGGGGGGAACCATGCAGTGCATCAATGTGGGGAAATTTGCTACTTGGGAATACCCATCCAGCATATTTTTATCCCAATCTTCTTCCAATATGCTCAGGGTGGCTTTCCTCATTTTTTTCTCCCTCACAGCAATCCTGTGAGGCTTATTCGTCTGAGGTGCAGCAGTTAGCACCAGGTCACCCAACAAGCTTCATGGCAGAATGGAGATTTGAACCACGGTTACCCAGCTAGGGTTGCCAGGTCTGGGTTGGAAAATACCTAGAGACTTTGGGGGTGGAGCCAGGAGAGGGCAGGGTGAGGGAAGGGGAGGAGCCTCATCATGGTACAGTGCCACAGAGTCCACCCTTCAAAGCAGCCATTTTCTCCAGGGGAGCTGATCTCTGTCAGCTGGAGATCAGTTGTAAAAGTGGGAGATCCCCAGGCCCCACCTGGAGGCTGGTAACCCTATACCCAGATCCTAGTCAGACACCATAACCATAACAGTTTTGGCCTTCTGGTCAACTCTGCCTCCAAGCCCCATATGTTGTGATAGGTTCATTTCCCAGAGCAGAGGCGTCGAACTCATTTGTTACAAGGTCTGGATATGACGTAAATGTCACTTTGTCAGGCACTTTGTTATGTGTGCCATAAAATGTAATATGAGGTACCAAAGATATAAACTTTATAAGGTTGATTTCAGAAGGTGAATGGCAATAGCAGGCTTGATTGGGTTAGGTGTGGTATACAGAGGGTTAGCAGGTGTGGAGATATCAGTGTTCGTAATGAGACAGGAAACCTAGGTCTCACTTTGGTCCAGGAGGATTCAGTCCAGGAGGATGCAAAGAATAAATGGAAATAAGTCTGAAGAAGTGAGCAGTGACTCAAGGAAGTTCATAAAGGTAATGGTTTCCCTTGCTTGAAAGCTAGTCAAATCTGACTCTAGGGGGCGGTGCTCATCTCCATTTCCAAGCCGAAGAGCCAGTGCTGTCTGAAGACATTTCCGTGGTCATGTGGCTGGCATGACTAAACAACAAGGTGCATAGAACCTATGTGGTACCTATTTATCTACTTGCAATTTCTTGCTTTCAAACTGCTAGGTTGGCAGGAGCTGGGGCCAGAAACGGGAGCTCACTCCATCACATGGCACTAGGGTCTTGAACTGCTAAACTACAGACCTTCCAGTCTGCAGCTCAGCACAAATTTTGTTAGTCTTAAGGTGCTACTGATATAAGGACAGATGGACTCACATTCTAGCCGTATCTGAAGAAGTGATTAATGACTCATGAAAGCCACAAATTTTGTCAATTGTTAAGGTACTACTGGACTCTTACTCCCTTCCACTAACAAAGATTGCAAGCTGTTCTGTTAGGTTTCTTCCCCTCCCCCATCTGTTAGAACTGAAAAGGGGGATCTCTCCAATGCCATGGGACTCTCTCTCTCTCTCCCCCCTCCCTCTTTGAAGAAGTGTGCATGCACACAAAAGCTTATATCTGGAATAAAATGTTGGTGGTCTCAGAGGTGCCACAGGACTCTCTCTGGCACTTTTCATCCCCCTCCCTTATTTCCCAAAGGAAGAGGAGGGGGAGGAGCCCTCAGCCAATCGAGGGAAAGGAGGCTTGGCTTTCTTTCTCTCCTCCGGAAGCAGGAAGCTGGAGAGAGCTGGGCAAAAGTGAGTTGCGATGCAGGAAGCAGGAGGGAGCCAGTTGCTCACAGGCTGGATACGAGCCCTCCAGGAGCCTAGAGACTAGTTTACTTGCTCTTATGCAAAACATAGGTGAAACAGACAGACAGGAATGGGAAAAAATGGAGACTGTGAATGTGCCAACACCACCCTAACTCCAAGGTTGTCACTGAACTTCATAACTCATTGATCATTTGACCCTTGATTTCCCCACACCCGGTTGTCTAGCAGTTGTGCCACACTGGCAGAGGAATTGTGTGTCTGAAATCATAAACAGCTCCAGCAACTTTTCACATATAAACAAAGCGACTTTGAAATACAATTTGACCGCCAGGTTACTAACTGCTTTGGCAAGATAGGATGGGTGTGAGGAAAGATGACAAGAAATATATATCACAATATTTTCCGTGCCACTGTATCGGCCCACAGCCCTCCAGTTTCCAGCATAATGCTTATATCAAGGCAGACATCATAATGACACAGAAAGCGATGCTTAAATGAGACTTAAGGGTAATGTAAGACACCCTGGCATGTATACAAACATGACAGCCAATTTAGCCAAAATAAAAATATTACAAGAGCCTGTGTAAAAATTGCAGGATGTTATCCTAATGTGGCACAGGGAAGATCAGTTGTTGTCTGGAATGAAGTTGCTCTGACCGCAGCACTGACATGAGGCAGCAAGCGGTAACTGGCCTGAATTTTTCAATTAAATGATTGCTGGAGAGACAACTGAGAAGAGAACGTAAGAACTCATCAGGGAGTGAAAGAGGCCATCCGCTCCTTCCGAGTTCATCCATTCTTAGTACTCCACTTCCCCATGGAAGGCATCTCATTTTTCTCATATGACCCCTGTGTTTTTGCCTCAGCAACTTTTCCTGACAGCCTGCTTCACACATTTATCACTCTTGGCATGAGAAAACTGGGCCCTGACACCTGTTTTGAATATGAGTGTGTGTGTCTGTGGTGCCTTTCAAGCAGAGCCAGAGAAAGAGAAAGCTTTAAGGTGAACTGTATTCATGCTGCTCACTTAAAATGTATGTAGACCATTTTTATCATATGTAAAATCTTTTCATCTTTACTTAGATATCCAAGTTGCCCATATGAATATGTAATATCAAAAGATGTGGAATGTGGTGCGTATTAGCGAGCAGTGAGCCCAAAGCCTCCATTTCATCTTTTACCTCAGCCGGCACATCATAGTGGTTAGAATGGCAGACTAGGGCCTGGGATAATGGGCTTCAAATCCTTGGGCCTGTCACAGTTTCTCAGGCTCATTTGCCTTATGAGTAGGGTTGCCAACCTCCTGGTGGTAGCTGGAGATCTGGAATTACAACTGATCTCCAGGAGAGAGAAATCAGTTCACCTGAAGAAAATGGCCATTTTGGAAGGTGGACTCTATGACATTATATCCCATTAAACTGCCTCCCCACCTCTAACCCCACCTTCCTCAGGCTCCATCCACAATGTCTCCAAGTATTTCTCAAGCAAGAGATGGCAACCCTATGTCACAAGGTTGTTGTGAGGACGAGGTGAGAACAACGTGATGAGCCAGCTGCATCTTGACGGCACTTTGTCCATACACAAACATGACGATACACCACCAATTCTATTTGTCAAGGCATCCGTTGACTATTAGCATTATGATGAAATCTTTCACAAAAAGGCACTAATTTATTCATTGGAAATCAATCCCGGGAGTCTCTACTCACAACTCCCCCGGGCAGAGGTCGATTCGGGGGGGATCGCAGGGGATCGCAGTTCCCCCGGGTGAGGTGCAGGAAGGTGGGGCACACGACGAAGCCCCACCCCTGCTTCCGGCTGCCCCGCTTCCGGCCCTCATTCAGCCAGGAGGAGGCAGGAGAAGAGGGGGGTAGGTTGCTTCCTCCCTGCCTCTCCCCACCCCTGCCTGCCTGGGGCCAGGGAGGGCCTTGGCGGGGCTTCCTCACACTCCTGCCAGCCTTGCAGGTCCACCGCCGGGCCCCTCATGGGGCTCGGCAGTGGAGCTGCAAGGCCGGCAGCGGCCGGGATTGTTGGGGACAGGAGCCTTCACGGGGCTTCCTCGCACTCCCGCCGGCCTTGCAGGTCTACCGCTGGGCCTTATGACACACTTCCGGTGATGTCAGGGGTGTGGCATATGCTAATGAGTTATGCTAATGAGTTCCCCTAGCTCTTTTTCTTCGAAACAACCCCTGCCCCCGGGAGAGCATTGCGCTCTCCACAGAACAACTTGCTGGTGGCTCTTGGCCCTGGAAAGATCCGGCTGTCCTCAACCAGGGCCGGGGCCTTTTCGGCCCTGGCCCCGACCCGGTGGAACTCTCTGCCAAATAACATCGGGGCCCTGCGGGATCTTATGCAATTCCACAGGGCCTGAAAGGCAGAGATGTTCCGCCAGGTGTTTGGTTGAGGAAAGCGATGGTTTACATCATGGCTGGCACCCTACCTGGACCCTACCTGGATCCTCTGATCCTTATGGAGCTTACTCCTCCCACAGACCAGATACGGGAGGGAAATACAAGAAATTTTAGCCCCTTGCTTTAATTACTGGATAATTTGCTGGAAACAGTTTTTTTATGTTTTTTGTATTGGTTTTAAAATTTGTACATCTCCTAGAGCCCCACAATCATGGGGATTAGGCGATTAATAACTATAATGTAATAAATAAAAATAAATAAATAATAAAATCCGAAAGTCTGAGAAAGGTTGCTAATCTTGTCAGAAGTGTTTTACCTTCCCCTCAGAACTGCATGAATATTTTGCCAAAGTGTCGCTGTGAAATTTCTCTTTGGGGGATACACTTGGGGGTGGTTGCGCTGAACTGGGGGCAGTCCTAGAAACATGAGCAACAAAATGGCACCACCGGCTGAATGTGATCTCTCATGTTGCTTTTACACTAGGCAGTTTTACACTAGACAGTTTTGAGGCAGCACCACAGGGTTAAACTTCAGGATCCTGGGGTGGGGGGAAAAGATGCAGACAATTCCAACCTTTTAAAAATTCCCCTCAAGTTTCTGCTGCAGCACTTTTAAGTGTTAACTTGGGGAAAACATTAGAAACCTTTTTGAAGCAAAGTCAGCTTCACTCCTCCCCCCCCTTTTTTTCCTGAGTGTTGAACCTTGTTAAAGAGAACTTCAATTTTACCCCAATGGACCTTTTAGAGGATATAGAGTAAAACTTTTCTTCTTTAATCCAGCACTGTTTATTCCTCTTTTGGAGAAAAAAATCCTCCACTTCAGTAATTCCCAGGGATGTTCATCTGTGTTCTCTCTAATAGTTCAGAATGTTTTTTCAAGGGCAACTATTCATGGTTAAGGGATTCTCGGCTGCAGCCACAGTTCTGACAGGTTGGTAGGTTAGGTTGAAGGGCTGCTCATTTACTTTCGCCTCTCCTGAGCCTTAATAGTTCAGAAATTCTTCTTTGGGGCTAGCTGCACACAACTCACAATTATTATGGGAAACTCCAAATGCTGCTTTACTCCACATTTTTTGGGGAAAGGGAGCACTTCTTGCACAAGGCAAAGCCAAGTTGAAAAATAAAGGCAAGGCTATATGACCTTGTTTTAATTTCACTGTAATTTTATTTTCACATTTTCGCTTCTGGAATTAAACCAATGAGTCTCTATGTTCACACCATATTCTGTTTTCTCGTGCCAGTCTTTTCACACTAGGTTTATCCGATTTTAATGTAATTTTGCATCATTTCAGCATCAATGGCATTTATGTGGAGTCCAACATATAGCTCATTTTAAAAGTGTGACAAAATGTTTTTAATTGCTGTAATAGTGCTATGAAGTCCTAATGCCATTGTTGTTGCTGTTTTTGTTGTTGCTATTGTTATTGTTGTGGTGGTGGATTGATGATGATGATGATGATGATGATGATGATGATGATGATGATGATGATGATGATGATGATGATGATGATGATGATGATGATGATGATGATGAGTAGACTGCCCCCCAAGGGGCTCAGGGTGGTCACAACATTCAATAAATACATATACTGATCAATCAATAATAAGTACATTCGGTTAAATCAAGCAATTAAAACAACTAAAACAACACAGTACAAGTCACAACTAGTTCAGATGGTGTTGAAAACCAATTTATGCCCTTTACTCTGGAGGGGAGGGGGGAGTAGAGGAGGCCAGGCTTGTTGACAAACCATTAATGTCCTCAGCCTTAGGCCTGGTAGAACATCTCTGTCTTACAGGCCCTGCGAACTGGACCAAGTCCTGCAGAGCACAGATATCACTAGGCATATAGTTCCACCAGGCCGGTGGATCCACAACACAGAATTGTCACCATGTGGATGCAGCCATAGCCTGCCCAGAGTGAATTTCCTCCTGACCTGACTTTACTTTTGAAGGGAAGTTGTTCCTGCTGTCACTATGTGTGCCCTTGTCAGTGAGCGGCAGCTAATATTAGCTCTCATATCCTGAGGATACCTGTGTTCTCTCATCCTGTTTGTTGTGCATACACATTTTGGTTTTTTAAGTACAGCACACATCCAAAACCTGAAAGCATGAAGTGTGGATCATTCAATGCTGGGGCATCATTGGAGAAGACATTGAGATAGATATGAATTGATACAACTACACTCTTTTCTTATGCAAAGTAAAGAGGGTCACAGGGAGTATATGTACTTCCTTCCTCCAAAAGTTTCTACACCCACAAACTGAAAAAGGAGAAAATTTGCAACATGGCTATAAACCCGAAAATTCTATAGAGGACATTTGCACATAAACAGCTTTCATACCATTGCTTGCTTGTATAAACACACCGGCACAGATATTTTTCTCATCACATTCAAAACAACAGCAACAAACTTATGTGGATAGTCCTTGTTAAGAACTGACATTGTGGGGAAAGATTGGCTCTTTCAATTCTTTTCTGCGCATCAATGTGAAAGATGCCTTAACTTTCCGGCACTTTCCTTAGTGGAAGAAGCCAGAGAGATGTAACTTTGCCTTCAAAATATCTTACAAACACATCCAAGAGCTCCAGCAATTATTGCCGAATAAAATGTGTTTTCCCTTCACTTCCACATCCTGTGAAGATCTCAGAAGGGAAACCGTATTCCCACAAACTTTTCACTAACAAGGATTCTTTCCTTGTCATCGTGATCTGAAGCTGTCTTTCCTTCATTCCCCCCCCCCTTTTCTTTTTAACCAAGAAATTAAAGCAACCAACCAGGAATGTAAACAGTCTTAGGAGCTCATTAGAATGAACTGCTTTTCCTGGCAATGGCAGCTCTCAATTTGGTTTTAATTGGCAGCCTGCTGGAAGAGCTGCCATCGCATTCAGGGCAGAGCCTGGCACTTGTACTGTACACGAGGCCTCCATGATGCACAAATACAATCACAATCAATCACTGTGAATGTCGAGTTCAGGGCAGAGCCTGGTGCTTTTACTCTACCAAGGTCTGCGGTATGCACAAATATAAATCAATCAAGGCAAGATATAAGAGCAAGGTCAACAAACCAGTACAGAGTCAGGGAGCAGAAGGTTCAGTCCAAATTTCAGGGAATCAGGAAGGTCTGGGGTCCAAAGCTTGGAAGCCAGGGCAGGAGACAGGATCTGGGTTTCTAGCTGGAAAAGCAAGCACAGGTTAACAGGACAGGGTGCAAGACAGCAAGGCAAGGTAGTAATCCATTTGCTGAGTGACTCAGTGCACAGAGGTGGTGGCAAGCAAGGTTGCTTCTATGATGAGCCTTGTTCCATGTTTTCCTTTTATCTACCTCATTAGCTGACTCATCTCCCGAAGCACAGGTGTTGCTACCTACCAGGTTATTATTCCTGCTCCTGTAACAATTCCATTCCAGGAATCAGCACTGATCACTGCTGTGTAATTAAATGGGCCCTTCTTCATCTCTCTTGGGCTGTCAAACACTGTTTCTGTCTTCTGCACTCTGCTGGTGCAGGAGAAGCCAGCAGTGATTGTCATTCTGATCTCTGTCCCTTTTCTTTCATCTCCTGCCAGAATGAGCAACTCTCACTTCCTAATGCTTTTTTTTTACTGGATCTAATTCTTAACACAACTGCTCAAGTGGGCATTCCACTGGTGTAGGGCCTGCTTCTTCCATTTCCTCATCCTCAGAGGAGGAGGAAGCTGGCTGACCCATGACAGCTGGTCTCAAAAGCAGTCCCCACTTGTTATGGAGAAAACCCAGTTCCCTTTCTCTGTTGACCTGTTTTGGAGTCAGGCTGCTCAGAGCTGGGAAAGTTGCTTTGAAGCCCTTGACTTGTAAATAATATCTGTTTTTGCCCCATAGTGACTTATCACACTTCATTCAATGGTTTTCTGGTTCAAAAAAGTTCAAAAAAAGTTTTAGTTAGAGATGAAAACATCTAGTCAACACAAAAGGTATTAAACTGATCGATACTCAGCTGCATACCACTACCTTCTCTCCAGCTGCTCATCAATGGGTTTCCAGATGCCACTGCTGGGATAGCAAATGGGTTGGCTGCCCATCTGTTACTGGGCTCAGTTTAAGGTGTTGGCTATCAAATACCTTCATGGCCTTGGATCCTCCTATTTGCAGGACCACCTCTCTCCCTGTGCAGGGGTTTCTGCTGGTGCCAACCTGCAAACAGGCAAAATCAACAACTGCTGGTTCATGTGTTTTCTCCCTTCTGTCTCCTGCTTTGTGGAATGGCCTGCCTGAGGAGGTCAGGCAAGCTCCCACATTTCTGGCTTTCCATAAACTGTACAAAACTGAACTATTCAAGAGGGATTTTCTGCACTATGTGTGCCCTTGTCAGGGCTGTATTGTACAAAATGTTTTTACAAACATGCTTGGATAAATGCTTAAGCCACCTTGATGTAGTGATTAAGAGCAGTGGACTCTAATCTGGAGAACTTGGTTAAATTCCCCTCTTCTCCACATGAAGCCTGCTAGGTGACCTTGGGTCAGTCACAGTTCTCTCAGAACTCTCTCACAACCCCACCTACCTCACAGGGTGTCTGTTGTGGGGAGAGGAAGGGAAAGGAGTTTGTAAGCTGCTCCGAGACTCCTTCGGGTAGTGGAGAGTGGGGTACAAAACCAACTCCTACTCCTACTCCTTCTTCACACTGTGGTCTATACTGCTGTGTTTATCTCATTGTAATTGGGACCCTATTTATGTCATTTCTCTACCAGTTAATATCTCATGTGAATACTTATGCTATGCTTCAGTTATTTCTAGTTGTTCCAGACTTCTAAAATCCTAATGCATTGGTTATTGAATGTCCCATTTTTGTGATTGTGCTGGCTCACTTGGCGTAATCTGCCCTGAGTCCCTGTGAGAAGGGTGGACTATAAATAATATAAATAAATAAATAAATAAATAAATAAACTGGGTTAAATCAATTACCGTATTTCCCTGAAAGAAAGACAATCCAGAATGCAAGATGACTCCCGCTTTAAATAATGTTAGATACAAAAGATTTGTTATTAACATACATAACTGTAACATGTGTTCAATTTTAGGCCATTTCCCTCTTTTTCTTGAAGGCATATGTGGGGGAAAACCTCTACTCTTCCTTTTAGGTAAACGTGGCAATCAGTTTAGAGTTTTACATCACCATTCCCACCCCAACAAGGCACAAGAGCGTTAAGAATATTAAAACATTTGAATTGGACCTCCTGATGGCCCCTGATCTTTTTGGCCACTGTGTGACAGAGTGTTGGAATGGATGGGCCATTGGCCTGATCGAACATTTGTGTCTCTTATGTTCTTAAGGGATCCATGAAAAATGAGATGGTGACATCACTGACAACAAAGAAGTATTCCGATGTAACCAGTAGACCTGTAAAGACTATGCTGACCTCATATCTTGGGGGAATTCTTTCCTGTTTTCCACTTGGACCTGGGTGGGGTTTGGAAAGGTTGGCTGGGGCACTATCGCCCACGGCAATCTACTGGCTCCATTTAAAGCCTCTGTCTCATGGCCTCACTACATTGTTTCTGTGGGCTCCCCTCCCTCCCCTCCATGTTGTTATGCTGTATGTGTTGTTATTTCTGGCTTTGTTTTATGTCAAAGATTCTGGCAGTTTTACACATTGGGCTGGATCCATTTGGGGGGATGCCGGCCTGCGTTCCTTCCTCCCTGGTTTGGGGACTTCTTTAAGGGCTCTTGGGGGGTCAAGCTCGTGCTGCAGGGTGCCCAGCTCGTGGGCATATGCAGGGCTCCACTCCCAGGTGGCAAGGGCTCCACACAGAGGCTTGTGCCTCATGTTGGACTGTTTGCTTGCCATTCCTGGTTCCCCCAACAGGGGGACTGGGAATGGGTCACCCAATGTCTGGATCCAAGACCTATGGGGCACCAAGGCTCCTATATGCTGTAATCAATAAAAGCTGTGAACTGTTTTATCTCTGGTTGTTTGTATGTTTCCCCTTCCCCATTTCTTTCTCTCCCAGAGCTCTCCCCTGCCCTTAGGACTGCAAAGAAAGAAACTACACAGTAAAGAGCTCTGGAGAACGTGAACAAACTGATAGCATGCATAAATATGTGGGCATTGGCGTATTGCCAGTTTGATGTAGTGGTTAAGTGAGTGGACTCTAATCGGGGAGAACCAGGTTTGATACCCCACTCCTCCACTTGCAGCTGCTGGATGACCTTGGGCAAGCTGTAGTTCTGATAAGAGCTGTTCTCTCAAGGACAGTTCTCTCAGAGTTCTCTCAACCCCACCTACCTCACAGGGTGTGTGTTGTGGGGAGGGGAAGGGAAGCCTCTCTGAGACTCTGTGTGAAGGGCGGGGTATAAATCCAATCTCCTCCTCCTCCTCTTCTTCGATATATACGGTTTTCATGTGAAAATACAGTTTCAAGATAACAATGCACTATATAATATGTGACAATGTCCAGCTCAATTTAAATACACATAGAAGGTATACAAATAAAGATAAGATAAATCATATAAATTGCAGATGAGCTTCCAGGTATTACTCATTTGGAAAACAATCTTACTCAGTTAGTTCTGAACCTTCCCATTAATTGATTCTGTTTTGCCACATCCATCTCGGAATTAATCAAAAGCATTTAGTTGTAGTAACGAGCAGAGAGTTGCGGTGACGCTTCTTAGTCATTAACATTTTCACCGAGCTGTAGTCCTCAACACAGATACCTGTTTCGGTATCTTCTTCAGAATTATTTCTTTCTGTTGCAGTCCTGTCGGAGTCTGGCCTTGTGTTGGTGTCATCCAGTCATAAAAGGGTGGGCGGGAGAATATTTCAATCATAAATCTGTGACCCAACTTTTCATGTACAGCTGTAATAACAAAGAGGCCGAGGAATATTATAAGCCACAGGACAATAAGCCCCATTTTTCAAGGTACTGCAGATGACAGCAAGAATGTAGGAGTCAACATTTGTGCAGATGAGGGTAGCTGAAATAAAGTGTGGGGGGCAGCACTCTGTTATTCAGCAAGACCAGATCTCCTACTTACTCTGATCAGCAAGCAAATACAATCAGCAAGCCCTATGGAACTGTAATAGGTCCTGCAGGGCTCTGATCTCAAATGAGAGCATGTCCCACCAGGCTTGGGAGGGAGAATGAGAAAGTACTATCTAACCTGGGCTATTTAAAAAAAATCAGCAGCTTATATGGTGCCAACACAAGCAATCATTTGTAAAGCAGCCATGTAAATATTAAAAAAAGATGCCTGCACCGACCCACATTCAACAGGTGTTGCCCAACCGCACTGGCTGCTGATCAAATACTGGATCCGGTTCAAGGTTATGGTTTTGACCTTTAAAGCCCTATGAGGTCTGGGACCATCATACCTACGGGACCACCTCTCCCTGTTCAGTCCTCACCCAAGCCTGGTGGGACATGCTCTCATTTGAGATCAGAGCCCTGCAGGACCTGTTACAGTTCCATGGGGCTTGCAAGACAGAGCTGTTCTGCCAGGCCTTTGGTTGAGGCAGTGGGCATTCAGCTATTTGTCATGCCTGCCCTTGCTGATGTCATGCCTGCCTTTACTGATGCCCCTGAACAGGCTCCTGAGGACCCTGAACAGGCTCCTGCGGACAGTACTGCAGCAGAAAGGCAAAGACTGGATCCTGTAGCTGAAAGCTATCTAAGTGGTGAGGAGGATAGAGCCTCCCAGGGAACACCTGCAAGGGATCAGTCTCTGCTGCAGCCCAGTAATTCATCATCAGACTCGCCTCCACCTGTAACCAGGCTCAGGAATGTAAGAAGACAACAGCTGAGAGAGCGAAGGCAGAATGCACGCATGCGTGCCAGAAGATCTCTTAGCCCTGATTACTGACAGGATCCTGTCCTCACTCCTGGCTAGCTAATGAGTTGATTAGCTAGCACTGTATATATGCAAGTCTGTTGCCAGCAGTCATTTGTGCTGGCAACTGTTGTTGTCAGGACCTGAATCCTTGCATCTCTGCTCCAGACCTTGTGGAATTCTTCTCGGCTTGATCCTCTGCTTTTGACCCTCGGCTTCATTGACCTTCGTTCATCTCTGACTCCTCTGGTATCGTTGTGATTTATGGACTTGAAACTTTGGTATGTCTGACCCTGCGTTTGGACTGTGATTTAAACCTGCTTGAACCTTGCTACCTGATTTGCCCGGCTTGACCTCGGACTGTTCCTGGACTTTTGCTTACTTGCGTCACGCCCCCTGGTCCTGCTGTGACACTATTCTGCCTCCCTGCCCTGTCCATGGCACTGTTCAGGACCCGTTTCCAGTGCCCTGTTGTTCTGAATAGTACATGGGCACTGATTTTTTTAAATGGGGGGTAATTATATTATAGAGCATGGGTTTGATTTTACCTGCTATTGCTATTTATTGTTTTATTGGTTTCGTGCCAGGAGTGTTGACGGCGGTGGTGAGAAAGGCAGTGGTGAAAGAACAATGGTGGCGAGGCGATCCGAGGAGGCGACGACCAGATCGGATGAAGGCGGAGTCGGGGCAACGCAACTGCGAAACGATGCGGCACGGCAGGAGCCCGACGGGACATGAAAGCCAGAAGCTGCAGTCCGAAGCAGTGCGCGCCAGAGAAGGAAGTCATCAGAGCCTAGAGTTGGTCGCCAGCCACCCGGACGCCAGGAACAACGCCCGAAAGCCAGCCGGATGAGGAGGAAAAATACACCGCATGGGTGCTGCTAGGTAATCCCCTCCCCGTGAATCTGTGGCCCTAGTTAGGGTACAAACTACGCAAGTAGTATAATGTAAACCACTCTGAGACCCATTAGAGGGGTCATGGGCGGTATAGAAATTGGAAATGTAATGTAATGTTATTGTTTTTATTGTTTGCTGATTTTATGTTGTGCGTCGTCCTGAACCGATTCTTGGGGTAGGGCGGGGTATAAATTAAACAAACAAATAAATGATAAATAAATAAGGCCGTTGTACAGAGATGAGTTTATTTCCAGACTTTCTTGCTTTGTTCCGTGTTCAGTGGTGCTGCAAAGATGTACAGCGCGATCCTAAAATTAGAAGGATGTAACTCTGCTTACGACTGCACCACTAGACTCACTCTTAGACCCTCAGAGTACAATTTCAAGATCCACTGAAGGCTGAAGAACTGGTAGCAGATTAGGTGTGGGCTACTAGGTAGCCTAGGTAGCTACGGTGGCTCAAGTGGTTAAGATGCTGAACTGCAGGCTATGGAAGGTCAGTAGTTCAGCAGTTCGAGACCCGGGTGCCGCATGATGGAGTGAGCTCCCATCTCTAGTTCCAGCTCCTGCCAACCTAGCAGTTCAAAAACAAGAAATTGCAAGTAGATAAATAGGTACCACTTCGGTGGGAAGGTAACAGCATTCCATGCGCCTTGGTGTTTAGTCATGCCGACCACATGACCACGGAAATGTCTTCGGACAGCGCTGGCTCTTCGGCTTTGAAACGGAGATGAGCACCGCAACCCTAGAGTCCAATTCGACTGGCTTTCGAGCAAGGGAACCTTTACCTTTACTAGGTAGCCTAATTTAATGACATATTCATTTTGCACTGGTTGTAAGTTGACATGAACACATGAAACTGCCTTCTACACAGTCCAACCATTGCTCTGTCACGGTCAGTACTGCTTACTCTGATCATTTAGTTAGTTAGTTAGTTAGTTTCTATCCCACCCTCCCTGCAAGCGGGTGCAGGGTGGGTCACAACATACAAAATACTAACAGAGATCAATCAACTTTAAAACCTCTAAAAAAACCCCAACCATTACGAATTCACTTCATAAACATGATATAATTCCAAAAAACTTGTGGTGTCCTGTGCCTGTTTCCATCAGACTGGATACAGAACCTGATTGGTATGGATTCTCCGAGTGGTGAATTTGCTGCCATCAAGATCAAGGGCAGCTTGAGCAGGAGGGGCCAAATTGGTTGGGCATCTGCCACCTTAACCAAAGGCCTGGCAGAACATCTCCGTTTTACAGGCCCTGAGAAACTGCAATAGATCCCACAGGGCCCTAATCTCTATTGGGAGCTCATTCCACCAGGTAGGGGACACGGCTGAAAAGGCCCTGGCCCTGTTCTAGGCAAGATGGATGTCTTTTGGGGCAAGGATTACCAGTAGATGTTAATCTACTGAGTGCAAGGTTCTTTAGGGCACATATGGCAGTCCTGAAGCAACTCTCCAGGGTCTCAGGCAGACGTCCTTCACGTGATCCACTACCTAATCCTTTTAACTGGTGATGAACTTGTGACCATCTGCATGCCCAGCAGGTACTCTACCACTAAAACATAGCCCTTCCACATACACTGACAGAAGTGTGCACCTAACCATCCAAGGAGTGGGCTTTTCCACACACCCTCCTGTGGCAGCCTATTAATACCCTGCAAAGTTTGCTCCTGAGAGGTTCAGTAGACTTTCAAGAATAACGTAAGAGATGGGGGGGGTGTTTTGTGATGTGAGGGTAGATAATCTGGAAATAAACTGCTGTTCTCAAGAAACTTTAAATGCCCTTGAATCTTTGCAATGTGGAGTTGGATCCAGTCCATAACAGCAGGGTTTGGAAGAAAAAATAGAAGAGGAATACAATATCCTATATGGAGCAAAAATATTGAATGGAAAATAAAAAATACCAACCAATCAGGGATCATGTATTGCACATGATGACAACCCAGTGCTAAGCAATCAATCCCATTTGGCAGTTTTCTAATGGGACTAAGGTTATTTAGGATAAGGACAATGCTTGCTATGTTAGTGACATGTGATCCAAAGGATCCCAAACAATTGTGGATTTCAAAACCAATACTTTTTGCACCCTATTTGGAATGATCTCTGAGTAATTGCTATAAGAGAGGTTGCACACTTATAGAGGCTGTTGATTTTTGTGGTTCAGCCATCTTCACTGTTTCTTAGTATTATTTCAGCGATGGTGCATGAGATGTGGCCAACTAAGGTGAAATTCTTCAGCTATCAGTTCAAGTAATTTCCCACATCATTTTACACAGTCCTAGGCCAGCAGCATAGTATGTCATCTGAAGGCAAGACAAAGGTGAAAGAGAAGTGTATCTGGAAGATACAGATCTCTTAGTTACTAACAGAGGTCATTTCGAGGGGGATCGTGGGGGATCGCAGTTCCCCCGGGTGAGGTACGGGGGGCGGGGCACATGATGAAGCCCGCCCCCTGCTTCCAGCTGCCTCGCTTCCAGCCCTCATTCAGCCAGGAGGAAGCAGGAGAAGAGGGAGGGTAAGTTGCTTCCTCCCTGCCTCTCCCCACCCCTGCCTGCCTGGGGCCAAGGAGGGCCTTTGCGGGGCTTCCTTGCACTCCCGCCGGCCTTGCAGGTCCACCGCCGGGCCCCTCATGGGGCTCGGCAGTGGTGCTGCAAGGCCGGCGGCGGCGGCTAGGACTTTTGGGGGCGGGGTGTGTGGCCTTAGGACACACTTCCGGTGATTTCAGGGGGTGTGGCATATGCTAATGAGTTATGCTAATGAGTTCCCCTAGCTCTTTTTCTACAAAACGACCCCTGGACTCAGATGAGCCCGCAAACCTGACGTGAAGTGTTCATTGTGGCTGAATATCACCAGAACAGTTCTGGCCTATTGGTAGCTTTTGGGGGTGGTTTTCCCTTCAGTTTCCTCATTCAGCCATGAAGTAGAAGAAGAAGAAGGAGAATGAGAAGAAGGAGAAGAAGAAGAAGAAAAAAAAGAAGGAGAATGAGAAGAAGGAGAAGGAAAGGAAGAAGGAGAAGAAGAAGAAGGAGGAGAAGAAGAGGATGAGGAGGAGGAGGAGAGTTGCTTTATATAGCCTGCTTTTTTAACCTTAAGAATTCTCAAAGTGGCTTATGATCACATTCCTCTCCCCACAAAAGGCAGCTTGTGAGGTGGGTGGAGCTGAGAGGGTTCTGAGAGAACTGTGACTGGCCCAAGGTCACCTTCATGAGGAGGAGTGGGGGGATCCAATCCCCTTCTCCAGATTAGAGTCTGCTTCCCTTAAGCACTCCATCACCCAGCTCTCAGTGGATATCCTCTAGGTCACCAATTCAAAATCATTGGCAGTAACTAATCCTAGTTAAAATTATACATATGTATGTATTCAATAGTCTCCACTGCAGCTATGAATTAATTTCGTAGACTCACTTTTAGGCACCGGGAACAAAAAAAAAAAATCAATATACATTTAATCCAATTTTCAAATTTAGATAAAGAAAACACCAGGCTGTAAAAAAAAAATATCAAAGGATATCCTTGACACAGAGTCTAGGGAGATTACCTGCAGTCTCTAATTAAGCCCAATTGAATAGCTTTGGCTGTCCTTTAGTGGAATGAAAAGCCAGCCAAATGTGAGCTCGCATCTTTAAGGACCGTCTAAAAAAGATTCTAGGGGGGGGGGGGAAAGAGCGCCTCACAATTATTCCAGTCAATTAAATGGCAAGAATCAAACACATTGCTGCGCTATGCGCTAATGGATTCTATGTACTGTAGCCATCATCAGATTCTCCTTTAATCCTAAATCCAATGCGCCACTCTTCACAGCAGCTAAGCATGTCATGACTGTAAGGTCGCCGTGTTAATTGGCTATCGAGTACTTAAAGCCGGTAATTCTGTCTTACAAATTATCTGATGTACAAATGTAAAGTCCTTTGGTCAAGGTTATGGAAGGAACAGGTCTCTTCCCAAGCCAGGAAATTATTTTTCCGAGCGCGTGTGAGTCAGACCACTGAGGCAGGACAGGTTGTGTTATTGTTGTTGATTTAATTATACAGATGAATGCTGATTCATTCCCACATCTGGAGTATTGAGGGCACACAGACTTTCCAATGGCTGCGTTAAAAAGAAACAATGTGATTTGATCTGTCATTTCCCTGGCACACGTAGGTTTGTCATCAAAAACAGTAATCTTCTGCACCAGAAATATAAAGTCAGAAGTTGTGGGTGTGGGGGTGAGGCTCTCCTCTAGGCCCTTTCTGCCCTCTCCTTTTAATCCAGGTTCACTGTGGTGTCCTCCAAGCATTTCCGCGCTAAAATCTAATTCAACCTTCTTTTTAACCCCCCCCCCCCACATTCTGCACTAAAATCAAGTTCAATCTTCTTTTTATTCTGGGTCCCCCCCCCCATTCTGCATCACATCCCCTCCCTTCAGTGGTCAGCCTGGTTTCAGCCTGCTCTTGCCCCTGGTTATTTGGCTGCCGTTTTGCCCTGGACTTACATTGCCTTGACTTGAACACTGAGAAAATCTGGCGTGGCAGGAAATGTGGAAAGGACCAAGTTGAATCTGGCTTATGGCGACCCCGTCAGGTTTTCAAGGCATGAGACATTCAGAGGTGATTTGCAGATGCCTGCCTCGGCATAGCAACCCTGGACTTCCTCCGCAGTCTGCTTCCGCGGTGCAGCTCTTGTGTGAAATCGGTCTCAGAAAATCCAGAGTGGCAGGCAAATGCAGAAAGGACCCTAGTGTGGCTTCTTCATCTGCTAGCATTGCCCCAGTGGTGCTGCCATAGAAAGGATCCACAGAGAGGGTTCTCCAAGGAATGGGGAGAGAGGGTTCTTCATGGAATGGGCACAGAGGGACAGCTCCCATAGGGTTGCCAGGTCCCCCCTGTCCACTGGCAGAGGTTGGGGGCATAAGGTTGCCAGATCCAGCTTGGGAAACTCCTGGAGATTTAGGAGTGGAGCCTGGGGAGGACAGAAACCTCATAAAGTCCACTCCCCAAAGCATCCATTTTCTCTGGGGAAACTGATCTCTCTCCGAACAGTGGACTGCGATCTGGTCCTCTCCTCTTTGCCGCTCCCGTTCCACCAATATTCAAATGTTCTTATAAACTTTTATTTCAATGGTACCTGAACCCGCATCAGCTGCATGGCATTAACCCCGCGATCTTGGACAGATGTTGGAAAAATTGTGGGGGCCATGGCACCTATATTCATTGCTGGTGGGAGTGTCCCAAGGTCCAGGCCTTCTGGAGAGAAGTCAATGCCCAAATACTTTTAATTACAGGTTGCGCCCTCCAACTACAACCCTCCTTGTTCCTTTTGAATCATTGGAGCCATCCTGCCCCCAATGGGCTTATGAAAGAATTGATAGAATTGTGTCTTGTGGCCGCTAGGAATGTTATTGCATTTCATTGGAAATCTAAGAAGACTGGTATCTGTGGGACTTCTTTTTACAGGACAAAGTTTCCACTAGCATCCTAAGATCTGAAAATCAACCCGTTCCTGACAATCTTCAAGAAAAATGGATGCCCCTCTTAGAAGCATCAGCAGCACATAAAATCAACACCTCCCTGTTTGCCCTGCATAAACACCAGGATTTGCTTTCTTATTTTAAACTGTTTTTTTAATATTTAATTAAAAATATTTAAAAAAAAGAAAAAAGAAAAGAAACTGGTCTCTGTAGTCTGGAGATGACCTGTAACACTGGGGGATTCCCAAGTCCCACCTGGAGGTTGGCATCTCTATCAGTTCCCATGTTGTGAAAGCAATATGCAAGAGGCTCAGTATAGTAGGACAGAACCTGCTAATGTTGTTGGGGGTCCATTTGTGCTGCGGCTGTACTTTTGGTGGCAGAACACACATACAGAAGTTGCTCTAGAACAGTTTCCTCTTAGGACATTGTCACATACAAATGAGTCAGCAATGCTTTTGAAGTACAGCCACTTAGAACTTGCTGTATCTTTTTTTGTAAACAAGCAAGCAAACAAAAAAGCATCCTGGATATACAACAACCCCAGAAATCTATTGCTCTGGCTATTGATGTATACCCGCGTATACCCAAATGTAAACCCGTGAGGTTTTGTTTTCAGAAAACCTTGCTATGGGGATTTTTTTTAACTGCTCTAGAGACACAGGATTTCCTGATAATAAGAGAATATTTATCTCACCACACAGAGCTGTGTTCACGGTCCAGTAAAAATAGCCCAGATATATTAGCAATTATTAATGCCAGATATCGTCAGCCTCTGTGTGAAAGTGTGTTCTCAGCTCTGGGGGTTTGGGTATGATAAATAACAATGTGTCCTGTGTCTACAGATTTTTTTTTTATGGGACTTCTTCCTACCCCATTGGAATTTGGCTTGGAGTATGAACAGCGTTCCATGTGCCTTGGTGTTTAGTCATGCCAGCCACATGACCATGGAAATGTCTTCGGACAGCGCTGGCTCTTCAGCTTTGAAATGGAGATGAGCACCGCAACCCTAGAGTCAGACTCGACTGGCTTTTGAGCAAGGGAACCTTTACCTTTACCTTTTTAATGAATATATTGGTCCAGACTAGGCCAGTAACGACTGAACCACTTTCCCAGATCCGGCCATTTTGCTTACCAGCAAACTAGATCTCGGAAGGTAAGCAAGGTCAACCCTGGTTAGTATTTGGATGGGAGACCACTAAGGAATACCAGGGTTGTAACACAGAGGCAGGCAATGGCAAACCACCTCTGAACGTCTCTTCCCTTGAAAACCCCATGGTGTTGCCATAAATCAGCTGTGACCTGACGGCAAAAAGAAAACAAATATATCTCAGGATACAATTTGTGCACTCCTTTCCCCAAGCACTGCATGTTACCATCAAGTCACAGCCAATTCACAGTGAGCCCGTAGGGTTTTCAAAGCAAGAGATGAATAGAGGCAGTTGACATTCTCTGTCTCTGTGTAGTAACCCTGGACTTCCTTGGCCATAGTCTCCAATCCAAAGACTAACCAGGGCCAACCCTGTTTAGCTTCTGAGATCTGATGAGATCAAGCTAGCTTGGACCATCCAGGCCAGGGTCCTTCCCAAAAGAGCTAGATTCAAAGTTTGTAAATTGTATTGTTCTGGAGAAACAGATGTGGGCTGTTGTCCACCAGTTGTCCACCCTTGTTCCAATGGATGGCTTGCATTGTTCTTCAGTCTGCATTTTGTACTGAAGCATCGTGCTAGATAAGGTCGTGGAGATCACTCATTTAGAGTGGCACCCTCAATCAATTTCATGGCAAGTGTATACATAAATGCAGCATGTCAATATGTCTGAGATCAGCTCGAAGCTTGCAAAAACATTTGACTTCAAAAGAACCCCAAATGTTGCATAATGGGAATCCTTGGTCCAAATGTTGGCAGTTATGTATACTCGGGGAAATGCTCTTAGGAAGAGCAGGAAGCACAAGAAGCTGCCTTCTACGGAGCTGCCCTCGACAGAGAGCTTTTGAGTTAGAGTTTCTTCATATTTTAGTTGTGGCCTTCTGCATCCTCTGGCATGTACTTCTGAACTATGGGCCCTTTGGCTTAAGGCAACCCAGTCACGTTAGAGCACACATGATTCATCTCTAGACAGCTCACTGGTTCTGCCTTTAGGATGGACAAGAAGGGGGACCCGCAATACTCACGGGGGGGGGAGAGAGACACTCCACAGGAGAAGCAGCCGCAGGTGAGCCTTCTCCCTTGTCCCCTGGCCCCGGCACCCACAGCGAGGCCTGACCTCGGCCCGCTAAGCTTCCCCCTCCTCTAGCAGCGGCAGCGGCGGTGGCCCCTCACTGGCCCACTAAACTTCCCTCCCCCAGTGACATCAGTGGCACTTTGTTGGCCCACCGGGCTTTCCCCCTTCCCCCCACAGGGGCGGCAGCAAGGCCTTGCCGGCCCGCCAAAATTTCTCCTTCTCTCTCTCCCTCCCATCCCCGGCGGCGAGGCCTCGCTGGGCCGCCAAACTTTCTCCTCCCCCCAGCGGCGTCAACAAGGCTTTGCTGGCCCACCAAGCTTTCCCTCTTCCCATCCCGCTGAAATTTCTTCTTCCCTCCCTCCCCCCTCCCTTCCCCTGGTGGCGAGGCCTCGTTCGCCCACCCAACTTTCTCCTTCCTCCCCCGCCAGCAGCAGTGGTGGTGGCAAGGCCTCGCCAGTTGGCCAAGCCTTCACCCCCACCCCTCCTCTCCTGCTACCACCGCCACCAAAGCCATTCCAAGAGCATTCCCTGCGCATGTGCAGGGGATGCTCTTTTACTTTTGGGGGGATTTCAGTATCCCCCCTATAGTTTTTTTTACAGTTTTTCGATTTTTCTGCACATCTGGTGATCACCCCAAATGTGCAGGAAAATCTCCCTGCCCCCCAGGTACCCCCGATGTGCGGATTTAGATATCTGCACACAGGGGGGGGGACCTTCGCTATTAGATATATAGATAATGCCATAAACAGTTCATTTTAAAAGAGGGAAGGGGATTGTTTCATAAAATACTTTTAAAGCATTTTTCCCACTTTGCAATTTAACTCAGAGCATATTCAAGACAAGACAGGGCCTGTAACCTTACCGAAACCAGGCTTCCACAAATTGCTCTATTCTTCCCAATCAGAATCTGAAGGAACATCTTGACTTTTCACAAGCAAACTGGACCTCTGTTTTCAAAATCAGTGGTTATAGTGCTGAACTACAATTTGAGGGGTTCAGGTCCGAATCCACACTCAACCATGAAGCCCTCTGGGCAACCTTAGGTCAATAATTGTCTTTCAGTCTAGTCTACTTCACACGGTCATCATGAGAAGCAGCAGAACAGTTAGGAAAGGTGATTTTGAAAGGTTAGAGAGCCAGTGGAGCATTTTGGTTAAAGGAATGAGCTATTCACTAGGAAATCTCCAGTTCCAAACTTCCAAGTCATCAGCAGGTTGACTTTATATTGTAGCATATGAAACATAAAAGGCTGATGTTAAATGCAGATCAACAGAGGGTAAGAGTGTTGGGCTACAATCTGGGAGACTAAGAGACTCCCCACTCTTACATGAAAGCTTGTTGGGCAACTTTAAACCAGCCCCCCCCCCAGCCTACACTGCTTCACAGGATAAAATAGAGGAGGGAAGAATAGCGTGCTTATCTTCTTTGGGTCCCTATTGAAGAACAAGCAGGGCATAAAAAAATAAGCCAATGGAAAAGAAGAGAATAAGAGAATAGAAGAGATTGGATTTATACCCCACCCTTCACTACCCGAAGGAGTCTCAGAGCAGTTTACAATCTCCTTTCCCTTCCCCCCCCCAACAGACACCCTGTGAGGTAAGTGGGGTTGAGAGAGCTCTGAGAGAACTGTCCTTGAGAGAACAGCTCTGCCAGAACTATGGCTTGCCCAAGATCATCCAGCAGCTGCAAGTAGAGGACTGGGGAATGAAACCCAGTTGTCCCAGATTAGAGTCCGCTCACTTAACCACTACACCACAATAAATCCTCATCATCATTGTTACATTTATTTTATTTATATGGGCCAGGATAAAATAGGTTGACTTCCTGAAAAAACAATGAATGGTCTTAGGCACTCTTCCATGCATTTTACTCTCTCATTTCTTTCTTGCAGAAAATACGCTATCTGAATACATCTCATGTGCAGCATTTGATTGTATAGAATATACAACTATATAACTACTATGCATCATATTTTCAGAGATGACTGAAGGCGGAGAGATTTCTGAAGTTGATGGCTTTATTTCCTAATATCTACATTCTTACATAACATTCAGCAATGCATATCCCTTGACTATGGAAACTTGGCTCATTCATTTTCATTTTGCTGACTGCACAGATTATGGTGTTTTTCCCTCTACAAGACAGAGAAAAATTCAGATAACTCTGTTCAGTAACTTCACCATGTATATACATTTTTTTGTTCTATTTTTCTACTAGGAATAAGGCCCATTGTGGAAATAAATACAACAAGATCTAGAAAGAGGCTCTGGGAGAGTGCCAAGGCCTTGGGCACTCATTGTCAATGTGCTGTGATGACCTCAGTAGGGTATAATGACACAGAGTCCACCATTTTCTCCAGAGGAACTGATCTCTGCTACCTGAAGAGCAGTTGTAATTTTCAGTGCTCTCCAGCCCTCACCTGGAGATTAGCAACAATTGTTACCCAGGAAGAAATGGCTGGTTTGGAGGGTGGAGTCTATTGCATTGTACCTGTCTGAGGTACCACCCCTTCTCAAACCTCACCCTCTCCAGGCTCCACCTCTCAAATCTCCAGGAATTTCCCAACCTGGAGTTGGCAACCCTATCCCCTTCCCAGCCAAGCATCAACCTGCCATTATCTGCCCCTGTGATTTCAGCTTTGCATCTCCTCCCCTCTCCCTCCTGGAGATCAATTGTAATTCTGAGTGGTTCCCCAGAAGGGAATGGGTGGTTGGGAGGGTGGAGTCTATGGCATTGTACCTGTCTGAGGTCCCACCCCTCCTCAAACATCACCCTCTCCAGTTTCCATCTCAGAAACCTCCAGGAATTTCCCACCTGGAATTGGCAACCCTATCTCCTTCCCAGCCAATTATCAACCTACCTTTATTTTCCCCTCTCTCTTCAGCTTTCCATTTCCCCCACACACATACCTGCAGCCTCTTCCGTGCTCTGAAGCCCTGACTGCCACAGAGTCCACCATTTTCCCCAGTGGAACTGATCTCTGCCATCTGGAGAGCAGTTGTAATTCTGAGTGATCCCTAGCCCTCACCTGGAGATTGTCAACAATTGTTTCCCAGGAGGAAAAGTAACTTTCTTTGCAATGGGGACCAAAGCAGCTTACATCATTCTCCTCTCCCCCTTTTGACTTGCAGAACAACCCTGTGAGGTACGTTAGGCTGAAAGTCTGTGACTGGTCCAAAATCATCCACTCAGCTTCTACAGCAAGAACCTGGATCTAGCAGACCCTGCTCTGAAGCACTGACTGCTATGCCTAGAGCAGCCAACCTCCAGGTGGATCCTGAAGATCACCAGGTATCACAACCAAACTCCAGTCAACAGATCTCTCCCCCCCTGGAGAAAATAACTGCTTTGGAAGGTGGGCTGTATGGCATTCTGTTCAGCCGAAGCCTCTCCCCTCCCCAAAGCCTGGCTTCCATAGACTCTACCAGAAAATATCCAGGAATCTCCCTACCTGGAACTGGTAACCTTAGTCAGGACTGGCCCCAATGAGTTCCTCACAAAGGCCTGCAAAGGGTTTCCTTTGTCTGAACCAAGCTTGGTTGCCTGCTATGGCAAAACAGGCTCCAGTTTACAACTCAGCTATTTGCCTCCCACCCTCGTCCCATGGGTGTATCTCACTCCTTAAGTTTTCTGCCACTACTCATGGAATCGTCACTGCCTTTTTAGAGGGACAGTGAGACCCCTCTGGCCGAATCTCCCTATTTGGAGATGGAATCCCCAATCTTTGGGGGATCCCTGGATAGTTGGCAACCCAAGGGTCTGGTCTTTCCCTTGCTTCCCTGGGCTACCCCCTCCCTTTGGTATTCTGCAGAGCAGGGGAGACTATGTGATCAGAGCACAACACAGATTATTAGCCCAAAGTAAAGAATTTATTTAACTATTTACACAGTTATGGAGCACACATACACTGTAGGAGTAAGCACACACTATGAACCAATAGGACATAAATCAACAGGGGTTAAATGCAATCCTCTATCTCTACACACAGTTGTCTCTACCTCTGAAGGCTGTGGGCTCACCTGTACTTTAGCCTTTTTCTCTTGCCCAAGAGAGCAGGGCAACTTCCATTCATTCCCGAGTCCAGCCAACTGTGGAGTGGCTGAATTTCTGTTGCTCCCAAGGACGAAGACTGCCTTGGGACAGTCCCTGTTTTCCCGCACTTTTTGGCCTTGGGGCAGCAGGGAACTGTAGGCCAGCAGATGAGGAAGCCCCATTCAACCCAGTAAGTGATACCCTGTAGGCCCCTCTCTGGATCTACAGCTTAATTAAACCTGATGGGGGAACAGTTTAAACAAAGAACCACAGCCATCTTACAAACACAGTAACTGCCATTTCATGACACCTACCAACAGCCACTGAGGGAGCAGTTAATCCCACACAGGAAAAATGTCTTTGTCAAGAGAGAAAGCCATTTGCCAGTAATTCTGACAGGGCACAGTGGCTGAAGGGGGAGTGGGCGGGGAAAAGGAGCAGACCCAGCACCCGGCCAATGGCTCGCAAGTACTCTTGAGTGGCGGCTGACAGGCCAATAGCTGAGGGCAAGCATGGAATCTTGCCACCCCAAAATAGGATTATTATATAGGAGAAGTATAACGATTGCAGTAATCCCCACTCCCTGGTAACTTGCTCAGATAGATGTTTGGACATATTGATTACAAAGTTAGGCTGAAGTATCTTAATTACTAATCAAGGAAGTCTCTTATCTGCCATGACATCAGCATGTGGCGTGTGTGTGTGTGTTTGTGTTTGTAAAGTGCCATCGAGTCACAGCAAATTTATAGCAATCCTAGCAAGGGGCTTTCAAGGCAAGTAAGAAGCAAAGGTGCTCACCATTGCCTTCCTCTACTGGGTCTTCCTTGGTGGACTCCCTTCCAAGTAGTGACCCTGTTTAGCTTTTGAGATCTGACTACATCAGGCTATAGTATAGCTTCTCTCTCTCTCTCTCTCTCTCTCTCTCTCTCTCTCTCTCTCTCTCTCTCTTTTTTCCACCTTTCTCTTTCTCTCTTTCTTCCTTCTCCTCCCTCCCGATCTATTTGCTTTATTTGTTTCTCTTTCTTTCTCTCTCCTTTCCTCTCTCGCTCCACCTATTTGCTTTCTTTGTTTTTCTCTCTCTCTTCCCCCTTCCTCTTTCCTTCCCCCATCTATTTGCTTTCTCTTTTTTCCCTCCCTCCATCTATTTGCTTTCTTTGTTTTTCTCTTTCTCTTTCCCCATCCTCTTTCCTTCCCCATCCATTTGCTTTATCTCCACCTTTCTCTTTTTTCCCTCCCTCATCTATTTGCTTTCTTTGTTTTTCTCTCTTTCTCTCTTTCTTTCCACCCCTCTCTCTCTCTCTCTCTGAAAAATAAATATCATTAGCAAACAAATAAATATCATTGGACAAATAAATATCATTATCAATATCTGTTTTTACCCCTTTTGTTTTTATTTGTGGCAGTCTCATTTAATGTTCATAAAAAGCAAATTCACATATTTTTCGATATAAATCTGTGTGTAATATTTGTTCATCTCTTGCAGCTCTCAAACATCTGATGTTTATTCTATGTGGCTCTTAGATTAAGTAAGTTTGGCCACCCCTGGGCTATACCCTGCTGCCTTCCCTCCTGCACATGGCTTAAGACCAACAAATACCTCCCAGCCCCAGCTACCCATGTGCAAGAGATTTATGGTAACATGGACCTAGCTTGCAGGGCTGTGATTAAAACAGCAGCAATGTAATACTTGTGCAGTGTCATTATCATTCATTTCCACATCACAGGGGCATACTACTCCAGATGCCACCATGGTTTTATATAGCTTTTATTGGCCATAGTGGTCAGGATCTTCTCCTTTTCCCACACTCAACCTTCTGTGGCACATTTCACACCTTTGAGGGCAAATGGAAGAAGACATATTCTGAATTTCAGGTAGTACCTTCTCCCCACTTCCATGAAGGATAGCTGTTCTATACTGTGAATTTCACACAGAGATTAATATCACATCCTATGTTTTTTCCCCTTGCCCTTCAACTAATGGCACACAGCTGCTTCAGCTCCCCATTGGAGAGGAAAGCAGAGTATAAATGTCCAAACAGATAAATAAAATGCTTTGACTCCAAGCATGTGGTGACAGCGGTTACCGAATGACTGCCTAGGGTATTCATTAACACGTGCCACCAACTGTTCTATGGCAAAGGCAGCGCATACCCTTGAAAAACAAATCTTCTCAAAGAGCTAACTCTTCAGCAGTTTAGAGGTACGGTTGACTGACTCTGAGAAAAAGAAAATGGGGCAGAGCGAGCAGGAAAAGTTCAATTTTCAAGTGTGTTATTTGGGAGAACCGCATAATCACTTACCAAGGAGGAAAAAAAATCGCTCTTCTTGCTTATTGCCTAAATTGGTTCCCAAATAGCTGTGCTTAAGGCTCCTCAAGATCAGTATGTCTTACGGCTACGTCCCAATAGCACATTTACCCAGAAGTAAATCCTACTGAGTTCCTTGGCACTTATTCCCAAGTAAGCCAGCACAGTCCTAAACGTGAACCATTTGAACGGCAACTGAAGCATATCTAACGTCTCCGGATTGCATTTCGGAGTTTTAATTACTCTCTTTCCTTCCTCATGTAATGAACAGTCGCTGTGCTTTTTTTTTAATTATATGGTTTTGCCTTAGTTAGAATACAAAACAGATATTTGCCCATCTTTAAATATAATTACAGTGAATACAATGCAGGGGAGAACAATGAATGTAGATAAAGGGCCACTGTGCAATTATTAACCGTTTAAGATGCTTTATTCTTGACTGGTCGCATGAATGTTGTTAGGGAGAAGCCCATCTAATCTATCTCCCCAGTGGTCCCGAGAGGGCAACTTTCTGCTTTATGGCCACGTCAAGCCTTAATAGAGTCTTTAAAAATGTCATGCGTTTGTACACACTGCTGAGGCAGGCTCTTTTTTTTGCCTTCCAGAGGCTGCCAAGGAGAGCACCACTACCAAAAAATGATTTGTCAAATGATGCAGACAGACCCTGAGAGGTCACCCGTGTTCCCTGACGTACCTGAAAAAGCAGAAACTAGGATTTCGAGTACACTAATTCAAAGTCAGCCCATCAGCCATGTATTGTGGGCCCACTGTTGCCCCCCCCCATGTTGGTGCAGCAAAACCATCAGGATCACTTAGCCCCTGGAGGTAGGGTGGCCAATCTCCATGTGGTATACTAAATCTGAAGAAAAAAAAAACCGTCATGAAGGAATGCACACAAAAATTCTGTTTAAAAACTCTCTTATTAACTATTCTTTAAAGATGCAGTACAGGTTGGAACATGGACTAGGCCTTAGCGTCAAGGGAAATAGTAGAGCTCCTCAGCTCGTTGTAACACCTGAGTGGTGGAGTGCAGTTGGGAACAGAGGAGACGCGCTTGTGCACGTCCTGCACCAGTCCCCCCAGCTCTTTCCTGGTTGTGGTTTCAAACATATGGGGTCCAATCTGGATTGGTCTTTCCCACCGCTGTGCCAATGATCTCGCATCGTCTCACAAATTTCTGTCTGCATTCCATGCCGCACCCACGCTCCTATTGTTTCATCTCATCATCGGCTGTCTGCATAATTTTATTGCCATTTAGTGGTGACTCCAAGGTCACTACGGCATCTCACCACATTATCTGAATGTTGTTTTAAAGACGTACAAGTGCTCCTCCCCACCGTCGAGCCGCTGTGAGCAAAAAGCAGACAGCTGGAGCTGAATTCCTCCACCCCATCTTTTCTAAGGAGATACACAGATTGTCACAAAGGAAACAAGTTAGCTGAAAATCCAGTTGCCCGCGTTTAAAAGCAGCCAGGGAACATTTTCCTGTGATCAAAATGTATCCATCGCAGACCGCGTGCGCGGCCATTTCACCACGCGGTCAGGCGAAGCGACTGAGCTTTGTTCTCAGTAACAATGGGACAAGCGGATCCTAGCCGGCACCTATCGGCAGGCTAGGTTCCTGGCCAAGAGCCTATGGAACTCTCGACCACTGTAAATAGCTAATCACTTGGGTGTGGGTGTGTTTGGGGTGCGGGGTTGTGCACATATAAGCCAGCCTGCGAGCTGGTGACTCTCGTCTTGTTCTGAGCTGAAATAAAGTATGAGAGCTGAAATCACTAGTAAGTCTCAGTACTTTTCAGATCATATTTTGGGGCGTGGGGTGGGAGCACGGCCATCCCTGAACCATTTTTTTATTTCCTAGGGCAGTCTCCAGAATTCCCTGCCTGGCAACAGCTGGGTGTTTTGTGTTTTTTTCCCCAGCTCGTTCCATCCTTCCTGCCCCCCCACCTCCCTCTCTGCCAGGTCACCCCCATTTACTTTCTGTCGCAGGTGCCATTTCCTCCCCACAGCACAGAGCAGTGCCCTGCCGGGGCCCTGGGAGGCCACTCCTCCCCCCTCTCCCTCACACTCTCCCTAAACAACTTGCATCCTGATGCGGACAGAGGAGAGCTTTATACTGAGCCAAATGGGATGCTGGTGCCACAGCAGCATGGAACAGCTTTACATAGCAAATGCAGATTGGGCCCACGTATAAAGTGCTGGTGGGACTGCAGGAAATCACCCATGCACATCCAGCTTTATTTAGCTTGTCTCTGTGGTCCTGGCTTTACCATATAATTACGGCCTGACGAAGGGTTGAAATGGAGATTTACCGGGGACATCCGTTGCCATGGTTAATGCTATGTGGCGAACCTCATGCATTGTGGTTTAGCGTCACGTGTTTAAATTCAACTAGTACTTGTACTTGTCAGGTCCCACAGCAATCAATGGAGTACACACTTATAGAAAGGGATTACTTTATTGAAGCCATGAGTCACTTGAACAGAAGCACTGTTCAGAATAACGCAAGTGCAGGATGCTGGAAAGGTTAAAGCAAATTCATAATTGTTACAGCCAATAAACCTGGTTCCCGCCTGCGCCTAAAAGCATTTTACGCGCCCAAATCCTTGGGAAAGCAACGGCTACTGTGTTATCACTACAAAACGCTTCTCACAGTTTCTACTCATTAAAGTCAAAGTAAGTTTCTTCTCTCAACCACCTGTGACCTTGGAAAAGATAATGTTACAGAAAAGCATGGCTGGCGTAATTGAATAGGAATGCATTTACTATGAACTTATGCGCATGACTAGATGAGCGGATCTAGAGGGGGGGGGAATATACATGCAAGTACATTGCATGACACAGATATCAGAATGGTTATAGAAACAAGAAAGATCCTTTGGCAGCTTGCTGACAGTACTGCATATTTAAAGAATAGTTAATAAGAGGTTTTTCAGATAGATGTTCTGTGTGTATTCCTTCATTACAGTGTTTTTCAGGTTTAGAATACTGCACATACTATATAGCCATTTTTTTTTGTTGTTATACAACCTCCAGGTTGTGGCTGGAGATCTCCTGGGATTACAACCGATCCCCAGGTGACAGAGAGCAATTCACCTGGAGAAAATGGCCACTTTGAAAGGTGGCCTCTATGGCATTATACCATGCTGAGGTCCCTCCCCAAACTCTGCTCTCCTCAGGCTCCGCCACCCACATCTCCAAGTATTTCCCAACCCAGAGCTGGTGACCCTACCTGAAGGCACGGCCAGACAAACCATAAGTCTAACGAGGTGCCAGTCTCAGGTTCTTATATAATTCGGCTCTCGATTTCAGTTATTAAGATATGAATATGAGATAAAGGGGGTGCAAAGACTGCTAATCAATAATAATAACAGTATAGACCACAGGAGGAGGAGGAGGAGGAGGAGGAGGAGGAGGAAAAGAAGAAGAAGAAGAAGAAGAAGAAGAAGAAGAAGAAGAAGAAGAAGAAGAAGAAGAAGAAGAAGAAGAAGAAGAAGAAGAAGAAGAAGAAGAAGAAGAAGAAGAAAAGTGAGGTGGGAAGCTGAGAGAGCTCTAAGAGAACTGTGACTCGCCCAAGGTCACCCAGCAGCTGCATGTGGATGAGTGAGGAAATCAAACCTGGTTCTCCCAGATTAGAGTCCGCGCTCTTAGCCACTACACCAAATTGGTACTACAGCAAATAGGCTATTCAATCTTGTCCAATCTTAAAAGTTCAGCCGAACCATCCCTGGTTAGTACTTGGATGGGAGACCACCTAGGAAGTCCAGGGTCACATCCCAGAGGACAGGAATGGCCAACCATGGCCCCTGCCACACGGGGGGCGGGGTGGGAAGTATGGCCAAAGTGCGGCTTTTCAAAGCCGCACCAAAAGAGACACGCGGCGGCGGGATCACACAGATCCCCTGAGCCGCCGCGCAGTTCCTCCCCGGCATGATCAGATGCCGGGGGGAAGCCACTGAAAGGAGAGCGAGGCAGCCAAACTGCACATGTGTGCGCATGCGCAGTTTGGCCAGGAGCCTTGATTGCTCCTACAGACGAGCGCACCGGTGATCTCACGGCTGCGCTTACTGCGTTGCTTCAGGTAAGTCCTACCAGTTAGTAGGTTCTTTTTTGCAACGCATTTTCGTTCTGAAGGGACGGATCGGGAACGGGTGCGTGCCGATTCCCAGATGTTGCAGTGGGATTGTGCCCATTTGCTGCGCCCCCGATCCGTCCCTCTTCCGGGCCAAAACCTCCCGTGTGATCGGGGCCCGTGTTTGTCTTTTTCTCTGAAAGCCCTACGGGATCACTGAAAGTCAGCTGCAACTTGATGCCACTTTGCACACACACAAATACGACGATCCAGCTGCACACCCACAAAGGGTCAAGGGTGCCTTCCAAGTGAATAACTTCATTGAAGCCATTGCCAAAGGGAAGAGTGTTTTAGAACGTCATATCAAGACCTACAGTTGTATAGATAAAACCGTTAATATTCTGCCGGCTCGTTTGCCTAATAGTTCCGCTTCTCAGGACAGTGCCAGTATCCGTGTTGCAAATAACCAGACGATCCCCAACTAGAATCGCCAATCTCCAGTTGGGACCTGCGAGCCGCCAGGAATCCCAACTGACCTTTAGCTCTCTTGAAGATGATCTGGAAACTGCAGCGGATGTAAAATGCAACAGCTCATCTGTTATCTGGGACTAGCAGACATATCTGTGTCACTACTGTTCTTAGGTCATTTCATTGGTAATCAATTAGAAGTTGGAAGTATATACATTAGTTTCTGGGTCCAATTCAAGGTGTTGGTGCTCACCTTCAAAGCCCTTCATGACCCGGCGCTCACATTCCTGAAAGGCTACAGGTCCCTGCATGTTGTCATGCAGCAGCTTTGTTTCCCCAGTGGGGCCTACTGTCAGTGCCCCTCCTTGCCCAAGGCACATTCAGCAACGCTCTGGACGCACATTTTTTTCCCAGTGGCCACCACCAATGTTCCCTCTAAGCCGTGGAGTCTCATGAGCAAAAATTCTACTTTGTGAGCTACTAGCATTAAAGTTGTGAGCGAACAATTTAACTACTGCATAATTTAGTTTGCTCTGGAGCCGTCCTTCCTGAGCTAAGATAAAAAATGTCTGAGCCAGAGGCTAAAAAACTGTGAGCTAGCTCACACTAACTCAGCTCAGAGGGAACACTGGCCACCACATGCCTCTGGAACAGACTTCTGGAAGAGGTCAGGGTCACCCTCACATGGCTTCTGAGGAGGATGCAAAAAAAAAGGACTGTTTTAGGGAGCTTTCAGGGCAGCCCGAGTCAGGACAAAAGATCGGGTTGCCAACTTTCAGGTGGGGCCTGGAGATCGCCCACTTTTAGGGTACAGTCACATGCGCCAGATAAAACAGGGGAGTGAGGCTATTTTCTCCAGAGGAATTTGACCCGCAGTTGCATGATCACACCTCCCTTTGAAACTGTGGGCGCAGCCCATTAGGGTGGGATCAGACGCAACTGTGGGTAAGTCATTTTTGGTGCCGTCTGTTTCCCGTGTACTTAAATGAGGAATCAATGAACTGCACCTCTGCACTGAGGGCTCCGTACGGAGTTTGCGATGATGCAGATATTGTGAAGGGGAGAGAAAACAATGGAACTATTGTGTAGTGGGTTGACCGCGTGGCTAGGCCTACTCAGCTCCCATAACATGGTGCACGCTTGACTCACACACAACTAAGACAAAGACAAACGGCCAGAAGGCAACTATATACATATCCAGGGGACACCCCTGGATCCCATTGGGAGGTTTGAATTTCCCTCCCCGTTTCCCTTGGCTCCTATTGGAGAGACCAAGAGGCTGGTTACCATTGTCCACCCAGGGTCAATCCCTGGGTCGTCGCTGGCCCCTAGTGGCGGCCAGCATACACAACAGGCACGGAGTCAGGATGGCCTGATCAGACCATCTTAACGCCATGAGAGCACACTGAAGCGATCAGACAGGGGAAAGTCCATCCGTGGCCCATTGCAACCCATTTACTACTAGATTCCCCCCAGTGTCTTTTAACTCCACTTCTGCAGCAAAGCAGAACGGGTTGCTGACGGCTGCGGGATGCTTCCCAGATGTTGTTATCTGTTCGCCCCCTTTAAATCCAACTGGCATTCATGCCTATGTTGGGTCTAATTTGTGTGTATGATCGCAGCCTTACAATTGATCTCCAGATCTCTCAGTTCCACTGGGGGAAATGGCTGCTTTGGAATGTTCCCTCTAAGCTGAGTCAGTGTGAGCTAGCTCATCGTTTTTTAGCCTCCAGCTCACACATTTTTGTCTCAGCTCAGGAAGGATGGGGCTCCAGAGCAAACTAATTTATGCAGCAGCCAAATCACTCCCTCACAACTTTCATACCAGTAGCTCACAAAGTAGAAATTTTTGCTCACAAGACTTCACAGCTTAGAGGGAACATTGATGGTGGACGGTGTGGCACTGTACCCTCTTGAGGTCCCTCCTGTCCCCAAACCCCACCCCACCCAGGTTCAACCCCACCCCCCAAATTTCAAAGCATTTCCCAACCCAGACCTGCCAACCCCAGCAAAAGGGGACTGCTCTTCCTGTTACGTCATCAGTTGTTTTTAGTTTTGTTTTTTAATGTGAGGTTTTAATGTTTTATTTTAATGTGTTTTTATATTGTTGTTACACATCTTTGGTTCTGGGGTGCCCAGGAGAAAGGTGGGTGTATACATATTATGAATAAAGGAAATATTCACTTTTAACATTTTTAATGAGCATTCAAGGCAATGTACCGAAACAACGATGTCTGCATTGCACAGTCTAATCCTTGGTTGGGGGAGATGCGGTACATAAAAATGCCAGCAAAAACAGGAGAACTACGAATATAGTACATATGCAAAGCGAAAACAATTACTGTAGAGAACAGTGATATATAGATAACAAATAAATTATAACTCTATAATGGAGCCTTTGAATATTCTTTTACTATTATCTTAGAAAGACATACTAACAAAGATCTTAAAAAGACACACCTTCATAGATTCACAACCTTTACCATATAGAAACAACACCAATCTGATTTATGGTACTTTTGTCTTCGTGCCGGCACAAAGCCATTTGCAAACCTCTGTCCATTCACATAAAGTCCTCTCAAGAACAGATTTAGAGTCCAGTGGCACCTTTAAGACCAACCAAGTTTTATTCAAGGTATGAGCTTCCGTGTGCAAAGCACACTTCTTGAAATTTGTTCTTCTGCTTCAGACCAACGCAGCTGCCCACCTGAGTCCTCTCAAGGGTCAAGTGTCTTTCTCAGAAGCACCTTCAAGTATCATCGGCACAAAGCCATTTGCAAACTCCTGTACTCTTTGTCTCTTGGGAATGAACCCAAGAGAAAGAGAGTACAGAAGTTTGCAAATGGCTTTGTGCTAAGACAAAAGTACCATAAACCAGACTAGGGAAAAGTTGTATATGTGGGATGGGAACTGATGAAACAATGGAACATGTAATTTTCAGTTCTAGTATTTATCATAACATTAGGGAAGTTTTGATTGAGCCTATTTTTAACCCCTACCCAGGTCATAATAGAAGGATACTTTTGTCAATTATGCTGGCGGGTGATAATCAAAAGCTGACTAGGATGTTTGCCAAATTTGGTTGGTTGGCATACCGAACTAGGAAAGAGATAAAGAAGTACAGATAGGCCTAGATTTATTTTTTATTTCTGATCTTAATATTAATTCCTATTTATAATTTTAGATGCTATTATATTTTATAATTCTACTGGGATTTTGTCTGTTATTTATCTGCCTCCTGTTGTATTGATTGTTCGTCTTTGACCGTAACAACAACAACCCGCAATGAGCCAAATCCAAACCTGAATAAAATTTCTGTATCTACCCCTACTATGCCTTGAAACCAGATATTCTGTTTCAGAAAATTCATTAAGAGCTACATATCGGCCAAGGTTAGAGCTTCACGAGCATCATGATACGGAATCAACATCAACTGCACAAGGAAGGCTTGCTTGACGGACTGGATTTCACTGACCATTTTCCAATCTGCACTAAAGTATGCTGTGGATAACCCTCGCAAACTGCATAAATTAGAAAGGTGGGGGGAGAAGAGTCTCAAAAATCTCATGTCAGCAGAACATGCCCCCCACCCCCCCGGTATGAAAATTAACATTCATAGTGGCTGAGATCGGATAGGCTGGGTCCTCGCTTTTTGAGTTCAAATTCCCACTTTAGCTCTGGCACCACTCTCATATCAAGGGAAACTGGCTGGCCATCTGCCAACATCTGTATGTATGCAAATGCACAGATTCCCAATGGTGGGAACTTCAGCATCATTTCACTTCATTTTGTAGCTGTCTGTACTACATTATTTGGCTGGTCTCTGTACAATAGTGTGTGTGCAGTAATGTGTGTGTTCAAGCTTATATGTTGCTGATATTTATTCAACTTTTCATAAAGCCAGTCTGCCTAGATGGAACTTTGTGAAGAAAATCTAAAGCTTGCCTCCACCATCTGTAAGAGGGCCCCGTTGCAAATGTAGACTGTATTTTATCACTAGAGTCGCCACATCTGGGTTAGAAAATACCTGGAGATTTTGGGGGTGGAGCCTGTGGAGGGTGGGGTTTGGGGAGGGGAGGGACCTCAGCAGGGTATAATGCCCTTGAGGACACCCTCCAAAGCAGCCATTGTCTCCAGGGAAACTAATCTTGGTCATCTGGAGATTGAATATGATAGTGGGAGATCGTCAGGGACCACCAGGAGGTTGGCAACCCTTTTTATCACCCCACTTTCTTTTCTTTTCTTTCTTTCTTTTTCTTATTTGATGCAGGGAGCAGATTTGCCTGGGTAGCTCTGCAGCCAGTCAGGGTTGATTCAGTACATCATGACTGGCCTCTTTTGAGGGGGATTTTGAGGGGATTATGTTGGTGTCTCTCATGTACAGGAGATTGAAAAACCTACCAATCACCAAAGGCTTCTCCCACATTATTATTATAAATATTTAATTGTTAGCCAGGCTACGAATCTTGCTGGATGAGACCAAGGGCCCCAGCATCCTGTGTCACATGGTGACTCACCCTTTATCCCTGGGGATTCCCAAGAAGGAAAACATGTATTCATGGTTTTGATGATTTTATGTTGTGTGCTTTTATTGTTACTTGGCTTGGAGAGGTGGCCAGTAAATCTCTTAAAGAAATGAATGAAAAATCCTTCCCCAATTTCTCTCATTCAGTGCAAGCACATGGAATATGGGGAAAGTGGAGCTAGGTTTATTAATTCATTTATTTACACTTTGGATTCATGAACACCCAGTCCCTGAATGCACAGGACTGTGGGCAATTAAAATCAATAAAAATACATGAATACAACATAACTTCCAGTTAAAATGCAATAAATGTAACAATTTGTTGTTGTTGTTCAGTAGCACAGTCGAGTCCGACTCTTCGCGACCCCATGGACGAACTCTCGCCAGGCCTTCCGGTCTTCCGCCGTCCTCTGAAGTTGGCTCAACTTCATGTTTGTTGCATCGATGACACTGTCTAACCATCTCATCCTTTGCCGTCCCCGTCTTCTTTGACCTTCAATCTTTCCCAGCATCAGGGTCTTTTCCAGTGAGTGCTCCCTTCTCATTTGGTGGCCAAAGTACTTGAGCTTCAGTTTCATTATCTGGCCTTCCAGGGAACAGTCAGGGTTGATTTCTTTGAGGATTGACTGATTTGTTCTTCTTGCAGTCCAAGGGACTCTCAAGAGTCTCCTCCAGCACCATAGTTCAAAAGCATCTATTCTTCGGCGCTCGGCCTTCCTTATAGTCCAGCTCTCGCAGCCATACATGTTTGTTGTGATCCACACAGTCAAAGGCTTTAGCATAGTCAATGAAGCAGAAGTAGATATTTTTCTGGTACTCTCTTGCTTTCTCCATAATCCGGCGAATGTTGGCAATTTGATCTCTAGTTCTCTACCTCTTCGGAACCCAGCTTGTACTTCTGGTAGTTCTCTATCCACGTACTGTTGAAGCCTAGCTTGTAGGATCTTGAGCATGACCTTGCTAGCGTGTGATATGAGTGCAATTGTGCGATAGTTTGAACATTCCTTGGCATTGCCCTTCTTTGGGATTGGAATGTATACTGACCTTTTCCAATCCTGTGGCCACTGTTGCGTTATCCAAATTTGCTGGCAAATGGAGTGCAGAACTTTAACAGCATCATCTTCTAAGACTTTGAATAGCTCAACTGGAATACCATCACCTCCACTAGCTTTGTTGTTAGCAATGCTTTCTAAGGCCCATTTAACTTCACATTCCAGGATGGGGAATCAGACCCAGTTCTCACATAAGAGTCCGTGCTCCTAACCACTACATCAAACTACACTATTAATCAGTTCTGGAATGAGTTTCCACCTCATAAGCAGGGCAAGAAGGAGGAAGGTGGGAGGAAGGTGCCAGCCGTGTTATTGCCCATCGCTGCCCTCTACCAAAAGCCTGGCAAAACATCTCTGCCTTGCAGGCCCTGTGGAATTGCATTGGATCCCATAGGACCCTGATGTTATATGGCAGAGAGTTCCATCAGGTCAAAGCCAGGGCCAAAAATGCCCTGGCTCTGGTCAAGAACAGCCATATATCTTTAGGGTCAGGGATCACCAGTAGTAGTAGTAGTAGTAGAAGTAGAAGAAGAAGAAGAAGAAGAAGAAGAAGAAGAAGAAGAAGAAGAAGAAGAAGAAGAAGAGAAGAGATTGGATTTATACCCCACCCATCACCACCCAAAGGTGTCTCAGAGCGGCTGACAAACTCCTTTCCCTTCCCCTCCCCACAACAGACACACTGTGAGGTAGGTGGGGCTGAGAGAGCTCTTGACAGAAACTGCTCTTTTTCAAGAACAGCTCTTATCAGAACTACGGCTTGCCCAAGGTCATCCAGCCAGGTGCAAGTGGAGGAGTGGGGAATCAAACCCGGTTCTCCCAGATTAGAGTCCGCGCACTTAACCACTAAACCAAACCTTTATCAGCAGAGTGTAATGCTCTTCGGGGAACTTACCAGTGGGCAAAGACTATCCCTCAAGTACATATCCCCTGCTGTTTCATTTTTAAAGATCAATACTTTGAATTGGTCCCCAAAACAATTTGCAGCTACTGTAACAGATGTAACACCAGAAAATATGTCCTGCACCCTTGTATCCTTTTCCATCCATGACCGGTTGCAGGTGGTGTATCAGCTGGATCCAGTAGTATGTCAGATTGTGAACCTGATCCTTTAGGGAGAATGCCCTTCTGTCTGGAACAGGGTTTCTGGTCCAGTGCTGCCTCCAATCGACAGTACTTGCATCATGTTTGGATTAAAGTTGTCTTCTCACAGTCAGGCCTAACTACCTCCAGATACCACCACCCTGGGATTACTCAGAAGGGAGATGGGTGTGTTACGCACATCAATGATTCCGTACATTTACGGTGAGATCCTAAACCCTACTGAGTAGGCTTAAGTAGGATTCTGAGTAGAGATGTTCAGGATTGCTCTGGTAATTTGCAAAGGGTTTTTTTTGGGGGGGAGGGGGGGAATCTTTCATGTAGACATTAAATATATGTGTAAAGTGCTGTCAAGTTGCAGCTGCCTTATGGCGACTCCAGCAAAGGGCTTTCAAGGCAAGTAAGAAGAGGAGGTGGTTTGCCATTGCCTTCTTCTGCAGAGTCGTCCTTGGTGGCTTCTCTTCCAAGTACTGACCCTGATGAGATTCCAAGAGCTGACAAGATCGGGCTATATAATGTTGCTTTTCCTCCCTGTAGATGTTAAATAGCAGGGAGAAATGATGTAACCGTGCAAAATCACAAAAGACAAGGAGTGCTGGAAGCAGCAGTCTCCTGCCACCATGTTCTGGAACTTATGTTCGAGGAATTATTGGAGCCAGGGGTCATTTCCTGCAGGAGCGCACAGGAGCGGAGCTCCGGCAGTAAAGAGCCCAGGGGGCGGGCACATGCAACAAGCCCTACCCCCTGCTCCCATCAGCCCTCAGTCAGAGCAAGAAGCAGCCAGGTAAGTTGCAGAGCCCCCCCCCCCGTCCAAAACAGTCCAGTGGCACCTTTAAGATCAAGTTTTGTTCAGGTAAAAGCTCTCCCTCCTCTGTGAGGACAGATCTGCATGTGTTCCCCCCCCCAATAGCTAGCAATCCAAAACAGTCCAGTGGAGCCTGAACGGTCGGTGTTGCCTTCTGACACACTTCCGGTAATGTCAGGGGGTGTGACATATGCAAATATTATGCTAATGAGTTATGCTAATGAGCTCCTGCACCTCTTTTTCTACGAAATGACTCCTGATTGGAGCCATAGTAAAAAGGTACCCCCACACTGGTCTGTAGCTACACTGGGGCTATTGGGGGCTCAGCCTCCTCCCTTAAAGGGACAACCCCACAAGATTTCCCTCCTCCCTTGCTGGTGGAGTCTTCTCTCTGCTCGCTAGCAAAAAGAAGACTTGGCTGCCACACAGCCGCCCCCTCTCTTCCCCTGCCAGCCGGCTGAGAAGAGAGGGGGGGGTGTTACACTTTAACAATTTAAACTTTAACTTTAAACCCCCTGTCTGCTCAGCCGGCTGCGGGGAAAGAGAGGGGGCGGCTGTGGCTTTGTTGCTGGCAGCCGAGTCTTCTTCCTTAATTTAAATTAAGCCCCCCAGCACCAGTAGCCCCCCTGAACCCCAGAGCCCCCCGGGTAAAAAAATCCTGGCTACAGGCCTGCCCCCACACAACCATCCAGGAAGACAACATGCAATGATATCACATCCCATGATATCAAAAGCCTTTGAGAGGTTTATTAGAACTAAAAAGTATACCCCCCGTGTCAGCAGTACATCCCCCCTCGTCTTCCAAACAATATATATATACCTTTCGATTTATTGATCACTCAATCCTGCAGGGCTGCTGGCTCTGAGCGATTTACAGTTACACAGGTTTTCACAAGGGATTAACAATGATAGAGGTAAGGGAGGACAACATATAATTCTTTAAATCGCACACGTTTGCAGCTGACGGGGATTTTGTTCAGCTGTAAGCTTCAGTCGCATTCCGGGCAGAATTCATTTTGGCTTGGCTTGATGACGTTAGTTATTCCTGGGCTGGCTTTCAGTCATAGCGCCACACTGCCACCGCCTGGCCAGATTGGCCCATTACAGGCTTCTTGATGTCGAAGAGGTCTTTTTTCAAGGCTTACGAGCTTAGAAGCTGGACATTCCAGTGGAGTGCAATACAAAGGAAGCAACCTTATACTGAATCAGAACACTGGTCCATCAAAGTCAGTATTGTCTACTCAGACTAGCAGCAGCTCGCCAGGGTCTCAGGCAGAGGTCTTTCACATGACCTACTGCCTAGTCCTTTAATTGGAGATGCCAGGGATTGAACCTGGGACCTTCTGCACACCAAGCAGATGCTCTTCCACTGAGCCACAGTCCCTCTCCAGTGATCCAGAAGATTTGTCTTCCATAGCCGCGGCTGAAGCAAGACTGGAAAAGCTCACACTACTGAAATGTGTCACAGGACTTAGGAATACAGTCTCATGAGGGGGGGAAATCCCTTCCAGCACTTGCAGAATAGAAACATTCTTGATCAGGGGTCCTTAAACTTTTTAAACAGGGGGCCAGTTCACTGTCCCTCAGACCGTTGGAGGGCCGGACTATAGTTTAAAAAAAAAACTATGAACAAATTCCTATGCACACTGCACATATCTTATTTTGAAGTTAAAAAAACAAAACGGGAACAAATACAATATTTAAAATGAAGAGCAAGTAAAGTTAAATCAACAAATTTACCAGTATTTCAATGGGAACTATGGGCCTGCTTTTGGTCAATGTCCGGTTCCATATTTGTCACTGCTAGTCGTAACAAGTGATGCAAGTGTGCACCAGTTAGTCTAGATCTGGTTGGAGATTTCAGATGTTTCATATTGGAAAAAGTCTGTTCACAGACATAAGTGCTTCCAAAGATGGTTGCCATTTTGAGTGCATGGTTCCTGAGATTAGGATATGTCTCAGAGGGGAGAAATGCATAGAAATTAGAAAGGCTGCTTGACTTGAATGCTTCTTTCAGAGAGTCACAATTCTGCAGTTCAGCCAGTTCCATTTGGTAAATTGTATCCACATTTTCAATGTCAATAGAAAATGGGTTACGGAAAAGCTGTATGTCCTGTTCATGAAGATGAAGCGCACACAAAACAAAAATTCCCCCTCTGCAAGCGCTACTTTGTGGCTTGCAAAAGAGGGGAGTGGGTCAGCTGGAAACGGCGGACTGGGCGTGGGGGGGCCCCTTCCCCCTGGGGAATCCTTGGCACGGGACAGGTTTGCTGGATAATATCCTGGGGAAGGGAGAACAGCTCCTTCTTGGAAAAGGGACTCGGGGAAAGTTCCCAAGAAAAGACGGGAGGAAGTGCTGGCAAAGAAGCACAAAGTGCCTCCCCCCCCCCTTTCCTTGCCAAAATTCCCCTTTGTGGCTACAGAGGCAGGCC
>NW_015162493.1:794634-907851 GCF_001447785.1 Gekko japonicus
GGAGAGAGGGTGAGACGCTGGCCCTCTGCGGCTGGCGCTCCCTTCCCACAGTTGCCTCCTAGTTGCTGACCAGGGCTTTTGCCCCAAAAGCATGGCTGTGCGGCAGACGGCAGCAGAAGACGGAGGAGGATATTCTGGAGGGAGCCCAGATTAGGAGGCGCCGAACTCTGCCGGGATTTGTTACCCTCCCGAATCTCATTCACACATGGTTGCAATGCACACATGGCCGGTCTGCGCGCAGGAAACCCATGTTGGGGGATTTATTCCAGGCAGGGCGTGATTGTGTGGATGTGGCATGGAAGTGCGGGTGGTGCTGGTGGTCTGACACCCCGATCCCGGGCCTGTATTCCGGGGAAGTGACGGACTTTCTCCCAAGCCAGCGGTGCAGCCTGGAGTTGCCGCCAGCAGAGCCTCGCGTCTCTTCCTTAGCCCGTGGACAGTTTCAGGGGAAGGGGCAGAACCTTCGCCCGGCACTGGGAACCTTCGCCCAAACCCTGGGAAGGGAGAGCGGGCGTGCCGGCCTGGCTGTCGGTGCTCCTGGCCCTCTGGCAGGTCCCCAGCGGTTGGAGAAAAAAGCAAACTTTTGCAGCCCTGGAAAGTGGAAGCGGCATCGCGCCGAGGGGAATGGCGCCCCTACCACTCGCCAGGGCCCCTTGTGCTGGGCAGCATATGGACAGGACAGTGGCAAAAACACCTGGCGGGCCAGATAAATGTTTTTGGCGGGCCGCATGTGGCCCCCGGGCCGTAGTTTGAGGACCCCTGTTCTTGATTATCCAGTGTGGAAATAGATGATTCATGAGTTTCTATTGGGCAGGGGGGAGGTAAAAGGAAAGGATTGATTTCAAAACTGAAGACTAACTTGCAAGTGGTGACACCAGAAATGCTGAAGGAGTGTTGCAGTGAGAACAGTTTTCTTGAGGCCAGCACAAAATCTCCAGGGAGAAACATCCTTTTACTGGCATTGGAGTTGGAAGTTGGAGGAACATGGCAGGTCAGGGGTTCAGAGGGAAGCCAGGCTCTGACACTTAACTTGCTTTTCAGCACAGGTTACCTGACACAATGTGATTTTATTAGCCACACCAGTTAAATGCCAACAGCCCCGCAATACTTCTTTAAAGAAGCCTGGTGGTTGGGGAGTTCCTTGTTTTACTCTGGAGTGCCATTACGTGAGATGAAGACCTTAAAGAGATGAAGATCTTAAGGAGGTGACTGAAAATAACATGACAAATTATATTCAGCAGTGTTCTCTTAAAGTTCACATGGTGCGAAGCACTTCCCACCAGGCACAAACTGTGAAACGCATTCCAAAATAAAGATTTTAATTATTATGTTTGACATTTCTGCGGTGACAGCCATCTGGTAGGGAAAGGGATGACTATTTCAGAGTGTTCCATAAGGAAACTCTTGCAAGTGTCTTCCTATCTGATTTTCAAGACGTGTTCCTTTAATATGAGGGTTGGCACATTGAAAAGAGTACAGTGTATTCTTCAGTTCTAAAGGTCAATTCTAACGCAAGAAGTGAGCAGTGACTCACAAAAGCTCATACCCTGCCACAAATTTTGTTCGTCTTTAAGGTGCTATTGGACTCTTGCTCTTTTCTCATTCTAACCAGGGGCCTGGATTCTAGAAGCCAGGAAGCAGAATGAGTGAAAGACGAGTGAGAATTATAGGGGGAAGAGAGAGTTAGTCGGGACAGTGTTTTGCTCTCTTCCAGCCTACCCATGATCCTTTGCTGCTTTGTAATGTCAAGTACTGATGGTTTCCTGCACATGAGGCTTGTTCATGAAAAAAGCATAGGTTGTTGACTGAGCTAGATCGATCGGTAGACTGGCCCAATATAAAACAACTTCAAACATCCACGTGTCCCCTGATTTTGAGGTAGAGATGTTAATGAGTTGGATCCAACCAGCTTTTCCACTGTTAAAAAAAAGGGGGGGAAAGTGGGACCTTCATGGAAAAAAGTCATGTGAATGGAAGCTGTAATAAAAAGGAGAATTGGCCAAGACTAGGAAAAGAAAACTGCCTAGATCCAACCCACATTTTTCATCTCTCCTGGGAATTCTTTGGCGAGTACACTGTTCCAGTTGCAACAGTTCATGTCACACAGTAGACCTGCATGTGTGTTCATTTCACCAGTTTTGCACTGGGGTGTTCTGGAATTTGTTTTTGGGGGGATTATCATTATGGAAAGGATATAGGATATAGAGGTACATATTGCAACATGTGTAGGCATTTAAATTTGCATCATGTGCACTAAGGAAACTTCTAGAAATGTGCAATGAATTATTGAAAGAGGGTAGAAACTTTAAGAAGCAAAGCTTCAAAACATATATGGAACAGAATGAGTGACACTTTTCTAACTCTACTTTCAGAATAGACAACTGATTGCTCAACTCACCTTTGTCCTACAGAGAATCTGAGTGTATATTAAGATAAGAAATAAGATCAGACCCAAATCATGTGTATTCTTTAAATAATTAATACAACTATGATTGGCTAAGCCTGTCAATTTTTGCTTCTTCTGGGGTTTTTTAATGTTAGAGGAGTCTAAATTATTTCCCCATTAGCTTCTTTTCCCAAAAATCTGAGTTTGGCTGCTTTGCCACATTTTAGTCAGCTGTTTTTCCATTTATTTATTTATTTATTTATTTATTTATTTATTTATTTATGTATTTTTATCCTGCCCTCCCCGCAAGCGGGCTCAGGGCGGCTAACAAGAGGGCCAATGCCCATATATAAAATCCAATAAAACAAACTTTCTGTTTGCTTTATGAGTATCTTCTTTAGAACATTTCTAGGTGATTGTATTAATTAATGGTTACATTAAAGTTCAGGTTCAAGTTTATTTAGGTTTGATAGCCCAATGGCCATGCACTGTACAAGAAAATTTAGGAGTTTAAAAACACAGTAAAGCAGAAATTCTCCGTGTTTAGAGGCTGCTCAAGAGTAGTCTTAGTCTTCTAGTATCAGAAAAGGTTGAATGCTTCAGCATCCATTTTCTAAGGAATTTCTCTCTTGCTGTTGCATGTTTTTGGACAATAGAAGAAAATGTGAGATGGTGAGTCAAGTTCTTTCAGAGAGCAGTCACAGTAGCGCTGGCCTGAAGGTGTTTGGAGAAAATGGCCCATCATCTGGGCTGTTGGAAACACGTTACAGCATGCGATCATATATGACCTTCTCAGTTTTGGGATTGTCAGCATGGTAAAATAAGGAGACGGGTCAAATTTAGTAGAATATTTAATTTCCAGATTAAGTGGGGAGCATTTTCATCTGGCATCCTTTTGAAGATGTTCCAGTCATGTTTAATCAGCTTCTCTATAAGTAAAGTTTGCCATGTCTTGGTTAGATTTTTTGCCTTCCGTAAGACCAGTCAGTCTATTTTTGTATCTATGGCTTCATTCCATTTTGACCAGTGCCACTCATGTGCTGCTGGTGTGGAGAAGGTTGGATGATCTTCAGAGTTTGATAGTCAGTACTTGAAACTGGCTATAGCCTTCCAGATTAGTGTTGAGATTTTTGGAAGACCTAGTTCAAGTCATACAACTGCAGAAGTGATACATGGTGGTAGTGTTAGTATTTTGTGGAAGAATGTTTGTTGGAGTTTTTCAAGTTGTTCATCTGGACTCAAGAACCAGATCTGGAAGCTGTACAGCATGCATGGTATCACTACATTCTTGTATGCCTTCAGGAGCACTGGCACATATCATGCTCCTTGAACGTAAAAAAACAACAACAACCTTCTTTTTTTTGTATAGTTTTTATTGTTTTAAACGAAGTGTATTACACAATTACTTTTCATCAGTTTGCGTTACACTACACATCAGAGTCGTTTCACTTTAGTTATTTACATTACCGGTCATTAACATTCCTTTTCTGTTACAAAGCCATAATATAACTTTTCAGTTACAGTTCTATCTGGTCTTCTATCCATTTATATATTCTATCCCATCTCTTTTTGTGTACCATCTCATTTTTATTTTGTATCCTTAGACTTAAATCGTCCATTCTGGCTACTTCCAATATTTTATTTAACAATTCTTCCCTTGTAGGTATAGAATCTACTTTCCATTGTCGGGCTATTAATAATCTAGCTGCAGTTATAACATAACTGATAATATACGCATCCTGCTTGTCATATCCTTTCGGGATCATATTCAGCAAATATATTTCCGGCTTCAAGGCCACATTTTTGCCTAGACTTTCTTGGAGCACCTCCCTTACTATTTTCCAGAATTTTTGTATCTTACTACACTCCCACCACATTTGGTAAAAGGTTCCTTTACGAACTTTGCATTTCCAACACTTATTTGAGTACCCCTTGTAGCATTTGGCCAGCTTATCGGGAGCCCAATGCCATCTATGAAACATCTTATAAACATTCTCTTTATATGCTACCGCTTTCATGTATTTAACTGATTTCCACATGTTAGACCATTGCTCTTCATCAATTTCTCCTATATCTTTTATCCAGGTGATCATTACAGTTTTAACCTCTTCATCTTTTACAAAATCCGTTAATAAGAAATTATACAGTTTCTGGACTAATTTATCATTTGAGGACAACCAAATTTTGTCCAGTTCGTTGTTTTGGTCCTCAAAGCCTCTTATCATGTCTTTTTTGTATCTATCTCTTAATGTCATCTGCTCCCACCACGACAGATTACTCTCTTGTCTCAGTTTTTCTTCTGTTTTTAACTCATTTTTTTTTATTTAATAGGGTTTGGTAGCTTTCTCTTAAGTTCATGGTTATTATTGATGGTTGGATAAAGGCTTCCAGTGGGGCAACCCATCTTGGGGTTTTCCTATACCAAGTTCCTTTAATTTTGTCCCAAATCTTATTAAGAGACCCTCTTACTAAATGTCTACCAAAATTTGAGTGTATCTTGTCTTTCCCATACCAAACATAAGCGTGCCAACCCATACTAAGATCGTGCCCCTCTAGCGCTAGGAGTCTTGTGTTTTCAAGACTTACCCATTCCTTTATCCATACTAAGGCAGCCGCTTGATAGTATATGTACCAGTTTGGAACACTCAAACCACCTCTTTCTTTCCTATCTTGGAGTACTTTCCATTTTATTCTGGATTTTTTATGTTGCCATATAAATTTTCTAGTGATTTTGTTCAGCTCTTCAAAAAAGTTTTGTTTTTTTAACACAGGTATATTTTGTGCCAAGTGTAGAAATCTAGGCAATACATTCATCTTGATCACCGCAATTCTACCCATAAGGGATAGTTGGATGCCATTCCATTTCTGTAAATCTGATCTGATCTCTTGCAGTAATTTCATGTAGTTCCCTTCAATCAAAGAGTTACATTTATTCGTCATGTTGATTCCTAAGTATTTTACTTTTTTAACTATATCCATCTTGGCTAGCTCTTTGATTTTTTCTATCGTGTTTGGGAAACAATTCTTTACTATGATGTTAGATTTTTTATAATTAATTTTTAATCCTGCAACCTGACCAAAATTTTGTATAGTCTTCATGAGTTCCTTTACAGAATCTTGGGGATTCCCTACTATAGTAACAACAACCTTCTTTAAGGCTAGTAAGGCTAAATAGATTTTTCCATTTAAGATATTGAATGTGCTTGGACCATGATAAATTTGGCTGGAATACAATTCCCAGATATCTAAATTCATTGACTTGTAGCTTTTCCATCTTTTGCTTAATTGTCTTCGTGAATGCTATAATTTTGGATTTGTCCTCATTTATCTCCAGTAATTCAATTTTACAGTAAGCAATAAATGTCTTAATAAATGCTTTAGGCCAGCTTGAGTTCTAGAAAACAGGACAAGGTTGTCAGCATACAACAGCGCTGGGTTAAATTAAAGAATGAAGATGACAGCAAAGTGTTTTCTTCTAAACCCAGCATTTCCAAACTACTAGCTGAATTCTTTCCCTTCCTTAGCCTCAAGAACTTCTTACTAACTGATTTCCAGCACAGAATGATCAAATCAGTCTAGTCATCAGTATAACAAAAGAACAGCCAGCCAGTGCAGCTGCAGGTTTCAAAAAGTACTACTTATTCCCAACCTTTGGGCGGGGAAGGGGACATTGATATTGATGTCTATTTTCTCTCTCTCAGAATTCATTTTCAACAATAACAGTTCCATCCCTCAGTTTAAAAGAACCCCTATCAAACCATCAAACCCACTCATAAGAACATAAGAGAAGCCATGTTGGATCAGGCCAATGGCTCATCCAGTCTATCACTCTGTGTCACACAGTGGCCAAAACCCAGGTGCCATCAGGAGGTCCACCAGCAGGGCCAGAATTCCAGAAACCCCCTCACTGTTGCCCCCCAAGCACCAAGAATACAGAGCATCACTGCCCCAGACAGAGTGTTCCATCTATACCTTGTGGCTAATAGCCAATGATGGACCTCTGCTCCATATGCTTATGCAATCCCCTCTTGAAGCTGTCTATGTTTGTAACTGCCACCACTTTCAGAGGCAAGCCATTAAAGTTTGAGTTAGAGCAGTGAATGTACAAAAATCTTAGCATTCCTAAGTAGAAGTAATCTGATTTCAATAATTTCTGATATTCACTAATGTCAGGATACACTGGGATCTGACTGGGTTTTTTTTGTTATTGTTGGTGTTGCTTGTTTTGTTTTTGTTACTTGCTGTCTGGTTTCAGTTCTCCAGGCAGTGAGGGGAAACAGTGTGGGGACATAATGGGTATCCAATCAGTTTTTCTGCTGGTGATAAAGGAAGGAAGCCACAAAAAAGGCTATGCTGAGGATCATGGGACCTTCATGTGCAAAAGGTATGTGGGATGGGGGCTGCAGTCTAGATTGGATCCAACTTAATGACTCTGTAGAAAAAATGGCTAAAGGGGAATTTTTACTTTGAACCAATTAATACTCTGTGACAAGGAGCTGTTGTAATTTTCTCAGATGAGATCTACATATGACCCGGCAACCTCTGTTGAATGGCAGTATTTACAACTGCAACATCTGTTGGTTTCTAAATATGGTCCTAAAGCACCAAGTGTTTTAGAGACTTCCTTACTCCTGGGAACTCTTATCGAATAAATGCAGAAAACAAAACCTATAATATTTGTTTACAAATGTTATGCAAATTAATAAATACAATATGCAAAGTCTCAGGGATGAATGGAATAAGGAGCTAACTTGCCTTGTTTTGCTAAAACAATGGGATACGCCCCTAAATGTTATACCTATTGTTTCTATGGCTCTCAAACTGCAACTTATTTCTGTGTGTGTTTAGGACATATCCAGTTATTCGGTCTTTTGAGGAGAGAGTAATTGCCCATGTCAATTTTGTATCAAAGCAGCCATTAATGTTTGTACTTTTAAATTATTTGACTGTCTCCTGGTGGCTAACTATTGGTCAACAAAAATAGACCCTTCATGCCCCTCCTGTTTCTAAATGACTTATACTACAACACTGGGAAGATAAATGCCCACCTTCCATAATCCAATGGACTGAGGACTCTACAACCCTATCAATCATTAAGTTAAGCACATCTCCAGTCCTGTTTATTTCAGCATCTCAGGTCCCATATATGTACAACATCAGGTGATTACTTACATATTAAATTGGCCACCACAGAAATAACTCCATATGTTGAATTTCCACCTCTCTTTGTGCCCTCTCAAACACACACTTGGGCTGCATTCAGACTGGCAGTTTGTCCCGGCAGCCAAATGTTTCAGGAGCGTTTCAGTAGTGGATTAAAGGGGCGGGTTCACACAGGCACATCTGTCAGTCGTCCCCCAGCCGTATTCAAGCCATCTTGTGCCGCTTCCCTCCCAAGTTTAAAATATACCAGGTGAAAGTGGTAGCAAACCATGTGTAGAGTGGGTTGATTCTGGTTCCCTGAGTGTGAACACAAGCGCTGCTAAGGTGGGAACAACCCGCAGTCATTGATAATAGGCACCGGCTGTTTCCGTGGGTGGGCGCCATTCGCGCCTGTGTGATCCTGCCCTATTTGCTGCTGTGCCCATGAACCCATGTGCATGCGCCCATGCAGCCCAGCATGGAAACAGCCACTAACAGCCCACCAGGGTGGCCCAACAGTGTTAACGCTCCGTTGTGCTTCCTCCACGGTATCCTCCCGCTTCATTCGCTGCATTGTGAACGGGAATACCTCAACCAAGCCATTCCAGGTCTGTTCCGGGTTTTCTTTGCCACGACTCACTAGCGCTTCAAATTGCCAGTCTGAACTCGGCCTTGATTGGCTCATAGGTTTGGAGCCAAACTAGACAAAATACTAGGAAATAATTACAGTACCTTCAAAAGGTTGTCTTTCTTTCTTTCTTTCTTTCTTTCTTTCTTTCTTTCTTTCTTTCTTTCTTTCTTTCTTTCTTTCAAAAAAGGAACGGGATTAGAGCCATAGTAGAGTGGGAGTGGAAGGGATTAGCCATTTCTTGCCATGACATTTTGCCAATCCAAGCCATCCCAGTTACAGCTCTATTAATCCTAGGATGAAAGAAAGATCTCAGAAGAGGGAGCCAAGAGCAGTAGCAGCCCATGAGAAGGGAATTCGAATGAAGGAACAATGTAGAGATGGAAGGATTAAGCTTTCTTGCCTTTACACCATGCTAGTGAGCAAAACTGGCTATTTGACTTTATAAAAATAGAGATCTACTCATTTTTTTCCAATTATTTCATCCCATCAGGCTCCCAACAAAATGCAGAAAAGCCAGGTAATGGAGAACACATGTGCGAACCAGCCTGAAGTATATCATCCTAGGTCACACTGATGCCAGGATAACTTACTTGATCCGTAACAAAAAACTTTGATGAACATAATTTCTTTTGAAAACCTGTATTGTACCGACTCAGATATACAGATGGGGTTAAATCTGGATCAGCTGATTAGCTGTCATCTATCTAGCCTCCAACACACACTCCGTTTTTATATGATTATTTGTGATTATGACCTTCTTTTACAGATATCCATTTATCTTCTTCCTTTTCAATCGGGAAGTCTGCCAGGAGGCCAATATCTGGATTATTTATTTATTTTTTTAGCAACACAAGTATGTTGTTTAAGATGGGTAGCAACTGCCAGGCTTTCAGCCTAATACTGCACCTCCAAGACTATTCCCAGTCCCAGTGTAATAATTTTTGGTCGCAACATATTAACGTAGACTGAAAAGCCCATAATCTCCCTCCCTGTTCCATATCAGCCCTGCCCCCCCATTGGTCATTAATACCATCTCCTGTGCCAACCCCAAACAGCTTTTCTTCTTCTTTTTATTGGCAGTGAAATAGTGCCAGTTAAGGAGGGTAGAAGGAGAGTGGCCCTCTCTGGCTTTTAGACTATGTGTGATTTGAAGCACCAGTATCTTTGATTTATGCATGGATTCTCAATACTGTGTTTCTATGCAGAGAATTTCAGCAGGAACACCATCACTGGGTAAATACACTTGGATCAAACTTCCTTGATTTTGTGGTTGTATGGTCAGCAGCAGCCATTTGTGAAGTGACCACAAGATTATCTAAATTCGCCAGGAGACATGGAAGATACACAGAGACATCTAAGTAGTAAGTCTGAACTAAAAACAAAACAAAAACCTTTCCCCTCCTCTTTTAACTATGTGCCTTTTAATAATGTGAAGTGACAAAAACAGTCAGGGAAGGGACAGTGGCTCCAAAAAAGCAGTCTAATCATGTGAGATGGCAGTCTAATTTTACAAATGGACACAACCAAGTTCATTTTCCTGCATCTGGACAGCTCACTGATCAAATGCTCTGGTCATGACCAGCAAACAGGACACAAACCAGAACAGTAGATGACTGAGCATCACTAATTCAAACTTTTGTAGCAGTATTTTGAATATATCATCACCTTTGTGCTTACCATGCATGTTTTCCTGTAGTGTAAACTCATACTAGGTTCAGCTGTTGGTGAACTCTGATAGCGTAAGGGTTCCCCCTCCCCCCTTTGTCTTTGACAGCTGATTAAAGCAGTTGCAGAAATATCAGATTTTTTCCCTTTTAATAGAATTTAAGGGGTAAATTTGACCTTTGACTCTTGCTGTAGAAAAGATAATGAACTCATATCAGATGTATTCTTAGATGTGCCTGTTGGATTATCTCATCAATCGTTATGAACCAATAGTTTATCTAGCTATGAATCACATGTTTAAGTTAGAAGCAATTTTGTAGAAGACTGCTATCTCCCTTATAAATAAAAGCCGAATGGTGGTGGCACTTCTCTAGAACATTCCACACGCTCCAAAATCAGGTCGCTCTCCGATCTGTCATTCAGAGGGTTTCCCTATCCTCTGGCTGCTTTGCCTGAGTCCTGCCTCCAACATTCTAAACATTTTGCTGTTCCTCTCCCCCCCATAGCCAGTCAGAATACAGAGGTTATTTGCATATGCAGCCTCATTGGCCTCTGCCTCGGAACACAGAGGTCGTTTGCATATGCGACTTGATTGGCTTTTGCCTCTAACATTCTAAACAGTTTTGCTGTTCTGAGGTAAAATGTGTCCAATCTCCAGGTGAGGGCTGGAGATCACTCAGAATTACAACTGCTTTCCAGATGGCAGAGATCAGTTCCCCTGGAGAAAATGGTGGGCTCTGTATCCTTATATGCTGCTGAGGTGGCCCCCATATGACAGCCAATGTGACGTAGCAGTCAGGGCTTCAGAGCACGGGAGAGGCTGCAGGTGTGTGGGGCCTGGAAAGCTGAAGAGTGAGGGGGAAATAAAGGTAGGTTGATGATTGGCTGGGAAGGAGATAGGGTTGCCAAATCCAGGTGGGAAATTCCTGGAGATGTGAGGGATGGAGCCTGGAGACAGTGAGGTTTCAGGAGGTGTGGGACCTCGGACAGGTACAAAGCCACAGACTCCACTCTAGAAAACCAACCATTCCCTTCTGGGGAACCATCATTGCCAATCTCCAGGTGAGGGCTGGAGATCACTCAAAATTACAACTGTTCTTTAGGTAGCAGAGATCAGTTCCTCTGGAGAAAATGGTGGACTCAGTGTCATTATACCCTGCTGAGATCGCCACAGCAAATTGACACTGAGTGTCCAAGGCCGGGGCACCCACCCAGAGCCTCTTTCTAAAGGCCGTTGTATTTATTTCCACAATGGGCCTTTTTCCTAGTTGTTCTATAAAGATGCTGTGATGTGATAAGCAAATCAGATTTCTCTGGATGGAACTCCCAGAATAGATTAGGTGATATTTCCATGTGTGTGTGACTTGGGTTTATAGAAAAATTCCTAAAGACAGTTAAAGACAGTAACCTGAAAGCTGGTTTGCTTTGAATTTTATTTACTATAATATGGTTGAGAAATGGCTGGAGCTTTCATAAATTTGGCACTTGTTTTTGCAGTAGCTATAGGGCTCCTTTTCTCATGCTTGTATTTTCTAACAACTTGTCTACTTAAGAGAATTTCCCCCTCCCAGTAAAAGGTAAAACTCTGAAGGTTTCCTGTCTGGTTTGCCGGTGTTAGTTCAAAGAGCAGAACCCACAATTCATTCATATGGTCTATCTGAAATTTTAGGTTGCAAGACAACTTTTATCAGACAGCCAGAAATCTCTGAGCCTAGATATTTTCATAGATTAACTTGTATAGAACTAATTACTCCAGTTTCTCTACTTCTATGTAAAAGTAAAGCATCACATTACATTTTATCTCCTTTTTTGCCCTTTTCTTAGGACTAGACTAAATGTGACACTAGGGATCCTCAGAGGTGTCATTTAGCTGCAAAAATCAGCCGTGGCAGGACTTGATATGGATTTGGGCCATATCACTGAAGAAGAGAGGGATAGCTCTTCCCATGTACCATTTCCACAATAGGAAACATCTCCCATGGGACTGTGTTAAGCTCTGGGAAGAGCTTCTTCTTGTAGCTAACTTCTTACCTTGCCTTTCCATCACATACTTTCCATTTGGACCTGCATCTTCTACTTAAGACCTCGAGGTAACATATATAGCCTTGCCCTCTCGATTTCATCATAACGGGCCACAAAATGTAGAAGAGACTGTACTTGGCCCAAGATCACCCACTGCTGAATGGAGATCTGAACACGGATCTCCCCAATCTAAGGCACAATGTTCTACTATATTTATCACACACACACGTCATTACTATCTATGGGTGTGAAAGTTGGACAATGAAGCAAGCTGAAAGGAAGGAAGTTGATCCATTTGAAGTGTGGTGTTGGAAGAGAGTTTTATGGATACAGTGGACTGACAGAAGACAAATAAGTGGGCTGTAGATCAAATCAAGCCTGAACGCTTCCTAGAAGCTAAAAGACCTAAACTAAACCTATTGTACTTTGGTCATATTAGGAGGAGGAGAAGGAGGAGATTTGATTCATACCCCACTGTTCACTTGGAGTCTCAGTGAGGCTTACAATCTCCTTCCATTCCCCTCCCCACAACAGATACCCTGTCAGGTAGGTGGGGCTGAGTGAGCTCTTTCAAGAACTGCTCTTGAGAGAACAGCTCTGAGAGAACTGTGGCTTGTCCAAGGTCACTCAGCAGCTGCAAGTAGAGGAATGGGTAATCAAACCCAGTTCTCCCAGATTAGAGTCCATGCTCCTAAACACTACACCAAACTAGCTCTCTATGAGAAGACAAGAGTTGCTCGAAAAGACAATTGTGCTAGGAAAAGTTGAAGGTAGTAGGAAAAGAGGAAAACCCAATATGAGATGGATTGACTCTATAAAGGAAACTATGGCCCTCAGTTTGCAGGACCTGCGCAAGGCTGTTGATGATAGGACATTTCAGAGGACATTAATTCATAGGGTTGCCACAAATCAGAACGACTTGATGGCACTTAATGTGCCCCACATACTCGCCATCTGGAATGGTGTCCTTTTGAGTAAGGTAATTCAAATCAGTAGTTCTGCCTTCCATTCTGGTAGAAGCAGGGCTCTTTTTGTAGCAGGAACTCTTTTGCATATTAGGCCACACCCCCTAATGTAGCCAATCCAAAAAGAAAAAAGAAAGCCACCAAAAAAGGGAAGACCTATCCCTGGCCGCCAGGATGGAAGCACTGACCCGAGGAACACCGGAAGAAAAAGAAGGAGCCGAGCCGGAAAAACAGCGAGCCCCATCACCTGGGTGCTGGTAGGCAGCCCCCCGCCCCTGCACTATGTGGCCGTAGATAGGGAAAGCAGACCTAGACTCGGGGCGGTATATAAGCCGAATGTATAAATAAATAAATAAATCATCCAAGAGCTTACAGAGCTCTTCTTACAGGAGCTACTGTAAGCTCTTGGAAAATTGGCTACATTAGGGGTGTGTCGCTTAATATGCAAACGAGTACCTGCTACAAAAAGAGCCCTGGTAGAAGAGAAATTTTAAAAAGGAGAAAGCAAGTAAAGGGTTTTCTTCCTAATAATTTCACTATCCAGTGGACTGAAGGTCAATTGCCGTGATGGCAAAATCCGCCAGGTTTCAGTTAGAGCCATGTAACCTTCCAGTGTTTTCTTTGAAAGTGACAGACTTGGTATTGTTAGGAGGCAAAGACCTTTAAAAAAAAAAACACACAACAGACACAGATTGATTTGGAGATTTCTCAGTCCTCGAGCAGAACACACTGAAAGATTAACTTCACCGAGAAAGGACTGCCCCAATTTTTAAGAAGCCATTAACTTCTGAGAGCTAAATACAAATAAAAAAAAATATTGTAGAGCTTGGGGAAAGCGTGATGTGCAGGACTGCAGAGCTGCAAGAGGGAACAGGCTTTGGGTAGACATTTCCCCACCACCACCCCTTCCCCTTTTCAGTGATTTTATCCAGCGCTTCTCCAAAAGGTTGTGAGTCTGTTCCCAGACAGACAGACAAAGAACCTGTCCCTGTTGCCAAAGCCATCAGGCTGACGCTCCTGCCTTTAATCCAGGCCTGCCTGGTTGACAAGTTAAGGTCAAACATGAATAGGAATGAACATCTCCTTGAAGGCAGGGCTGCACAGGAAAAGCAGTCTCTTCATCTGGATGTGCATACAGATTAACATCTGAAGGCATGCCAACCATCAACGCTCCATTCTTTCCAAAAGGACATGCGTCCAAATGGCAGAGGCTCAGTTGAATTTTAGATACTGCGTTCTTTGGAGAGATCCCACTTCACCACTAGAGCTGCTGAATTTGACAGGTGTTGACTGATTTCATCCACCCATGGCGCAGCACAAGCTCCAACTTCCTCTCTGGTGAGAAGGGTAAATCTGAGACAGGAAGGACTTCCTTCTCCCCTCCCCTGTCAGAGCAGTGAAGAGCAGTCAAGAGGAAAGAAAGGTCTGCCATTGTCCCCCTGTTATGTACGCAGGCCGCCACCAGGGGTCCGCGGCTACAGTAAGGAGCTTAGCTCCATCTAGACAATAGAAGCCTAGGATCCTAGTTCCCCCAGCATTCACCAATAGCCACTTTGGCAGGAAATCCAAACCCTCCAATGGGACTGGGGGTGTGCCGGGTAGGTGTGTATAAAGTTGGCCTTGCAGGGCCGTTTTGCAGTTCCTGTGTGAAGTACAATAAACGTGTGTGAATGCATGTCATTGTCTGAGTCCTCCATGTGGCGAACCGAGTACTTTACACCCCCTTCCATGTTTTTTTATTCCCCCACTTTGTCACCCCAACCAGCCAGTCTTGTAACCAGAAATTTTTCAGGCAGGGGCAAAAGACCGGGAGTGGTGAGCTTAATTAGAACACCGCTAATTATATTAGTGAATGCAGTTCCCCATCCCCTGACCGTGTATGCCCCCAAAGACAGCTAAAGGAAAGTCCCTCCTCTCAGGCTCCCACGTTTCCCAACTCCCAGGCAGCTCCACAGAGCCATCGGGAGAGAAGCTGCCCCCCTCCATCCAAGAGAGGCTTCCTTCTGGGCTGCTGTCTCCTTTGACTCCCAATGGCCTCCCCACACCTTTCGTAGTGAGGTCCTCCCCCCCAGCGCCATCACTCCGGTCCTCCTCCTCCTCTTGGCAGGCCAAGACGATGAGGCTCGTGGGTTGGGGTACCCTAGAGCAGGCAAGCCCCCGACCCCCTGGGGGACCTGGCAGCCCTCGGCTGTCCTCAACCAGGGCCGGGGACTTTTTGGCCCTGGACCCAACCGGGTGGAACTCTCTGTCAAATCCCATCAAGGCCCTGCGGGATCTTATGCCATTCCGCAGGGCCTGCAAAGTGGAGATGTTCCGCCAGACATTTGGTTGAGGACAGCAACGGTTTCCATCATGGCGGGCGACCCTACCTGGATCCTTTACTCCTTATGAACTTATCCCCCTCCCCCCGTGCTTGTGTAGCATCCACAGAGAAGATGTGGGAGAGAAATACAAGAAATGTTAACCACTTCCCTTAATTACGGGATAATTTGCTGGACATGGTTTTATGGTTTTAAACTGGTAAATCACTATTGAGCCTGTTCGCAGGGAGGGCGGGGTATAAATATAAATAAATAAAATAAAATATTGTGGGGATTGGGCAATAAATAAATTTCAGGACCAGCCCATTAGTTGGCATAATGTTGTATATTTTTTCTTTGCTGCTTTGACTGAATTATATTCTTCTTTTGTATGTGTGTTTTGACAGCTGCTTAGGTAACCCTGGTAGAGAGAACAGTAGGACAGAAATACCTAAATAAACATATACAATCCACTATTATACGTTATACTCAATTTTTATACCATTTTTATGCATTAGAGACAAAAACAGGCATTGATATTAACAAGATACTATCAAATCTTATTAGTAAGGCCAGGGGAAAAGATGGGAGAAACTATGGCTGAAAGCGGAACTTTCACACTGAAATAGTATATTCATGAAATTCTATAACATCTCTTCTAGATTCTAATTATTGTTGTGTAACTCCATATAACAACTCTTTGCCATACAGAGCAAATGAAACTACCCACAACCATGTGCTAAGACAGGATAACAGCAGGGGCGAGATTTCTCTTCCCAGTTCCAAGTGAAGGCAATGGAAGTGATTTCTTTGCCTGCACCAGTGTTCCCTCTAAGCTGAGTTAGTGTGAGCTAGCTCACAGGTTTTTTAGCCTCCAGCTCACACATTTTTGTCTTAGCTGAGGAAGGGATGGCTCCAGAGCAAACTAATTTATGCAGTAGCCACATTGCTTGCTCACAACTTTAATGCCGGGAGCTCACAAAGTAGAATTTTTGCTCACAAGACTCCACAGCTTAGAGGGAACATTGGCCTGCACTGACATCATCTTAAGTCATATCTGATTAACTATTTCCAGCTCCAAGGGGGAGGAGCCAGTGGTGAGACATCTGCTTTTGCATGCAGAAGATCCTAGATTCAACCGCTGGCATTTCCAGGGAAAAGGCTCAAGTAGTAGATAATATAAAAGATCTCTACCTGAGACCCTGGAGAGCTGCTGCCAATGAAAATAGACAACAATGACCTTGATAGACCAATGGTCTGACTTCATGTGTTCGAGACTGAAGGTAAGCTAGGCAATATGGTTTCTACTAGAACACCCACATAAATGTATCGTGTTGGTGACTCATTGTCCACAGATACCCTTTATTCAGTGATGGTTGCTGCTGTTAAGGGCTTCAAAAAAATGGAGCTCAAAGAGTGGCCAATTGGAAACAATATGAAAAGGGACCCTAATATACAAAAGAGTCCATGGTATGGATTTTCATAAGCACGTCTTGTTCATCCAGCTTGAATCTCATGAAAATTCGGTGGCACACGAGCACAACCATAATGCGTCATTAAACTTCTGGTCGAGTAATTGACTGCATGTCGAGTTGTTTCTTGTTTGTTTATTCTTGGTCTTGCTTGGCATGTACCACTAACTACCCTTTGTGTGCAACCTGATAAATAAGAAACTAGCCAGGCTATTTTGTGCTGTTGATTTTAGCTGAGGCTAATGTGGTGAGCAGCTGCATTGCCTGATAGCCAACTCAAATGCACACACGGAAGGAAAATGTTCATCTGCGCACCGCGGCTTTTGCAGACTAAATGAAGAGGGCTTTTTATCAATAGCTAAAGCTTTTTATTCATTTTATGAGTTAATAGGGTTCAATTAATGTTGCTGAGTTGCAGGCTTCTTGCATATGTCCCCAGGGCTTTGGAGACGTCGAGAAGAAAGCTTAATGAATGGTTGAACAGTTATATTGGTACCCTAGTAATTAGAGAACGGGTAATTAATGTGCATCTGTGGTAGGCTCATGGGTACCGTCAACGACCCTGTAGTGTTAACGGGGGGAAAAATTACAAGCTTGGTAAGGGAATACAGCTTTTTCTTATTTTCTTGGATTTCGGATCTGCATCTTCGCTTAATTACAAGAAGAAAATGAATTCCCATTAAAACTATTAAGACACCAGCTGTGATTGGTTGAGACCTAGACAGACCATGAGCATGTTCAAGAACTCTCAAGATACCACAGGAGGGGGTCATATGAAAAACCAGCATGTTGTAGTGTTTAGAGTGTCAGGATATGATCTGGGAGACCCAGGTTTAAGGCTGTGCTTTACCATGGGAGTTTACTGGGTGACCATAGGCCAGTAACTCTCTCTCAGCTTAACATACTTTGCAGAGTTTGGACAGGGATAAAGTGGAGAGGGGAGAAAATGTACTCCACCCCGAGTCCTCTGGAGGAAGAGCAGGATTAAAATGTGCTAGTTCATGGTTCCCAAACCTTTTTGAACCTAAAGGCACCTTTGGAATTCTGTCACAATGTGGTGGGCATAGTCACAAAATGGCTAACACAAAATGGCTGCTGCAGGAGGCAGAGACAGCCACAAAATGATTGTCACAGCTTACCTTCAGGGACACAGTGAATATCCTTATGTTCTTGTAGCAGCTGCTGCAAAAGCAATATTTTTTAAAAAAAATCTGCACAGCCAGTCAAATTTCCAGTGGCCAAACAAAAAGCAAAACACACAAATAAGTCAACTAGTCCAACCCACAGCTCAGTGCAGGAAATCAAAAGCTGCCCCACCTCCAGTTGAAAACCTCCAGTGAGATGCTCGCTCCTACCAACAAACTGTTCTCACGACTGGGAAGTTTCTCCCAATGTTCAGTCCAAATCTGTTCTCCTATCACAATCCCAGTGCATAGGGATGGGCACAAGCTGAATTACAAACTGAGATTTATCACAAACTGGACCCCGTTCATGGTTCACAAGCCTCTGTTCATGCTATTTTGTCTCCCATGAACTGCCCACAAACTGAACTGTTTTTCACAGAGGTTTGTGGGAGCAGTTTCTGGAGCAGACATGCTGGCACCAATTAATCAATTGCCCAGGCAATGGGGGGGATGGACTTCTGCAGCACTTCTGCAGCCCTGGAAACACCAATAGTAGCCCTCCAAAGCTTGATAGGCAGTTCTGGCTGCCAACAAGAGACCTCCCATATTGCTGTATGGGAGCAGAATGGATGTATAGCCCCCAGCTCACACTCAGTTGCTTTCACTTAGCAGCAGGCACTTAGGAAGAGTGGGAATACTTACTGCTGGAGGCAGAGAGACTAGGCTACTAGGCCCCCCAACAGCCAGGTAGAGGGCAGGTAGAGGGACATCCTGGGAAGGTCCTCTGTGAGTTTGATGTCTCTAGCTTGCAGGGGGATTGTTCAACACACTCCCAAACTGTTTTGTTAAACGGAAAGGTTCATGGAGGTTCATGGTTCGTAAACCCCCACGAACCTCCACAAAACCTCCATTTTCTCATTTTGTGCCCATCCCTAGTCACTCACATCCTACCATTAAATTTAGTCTTGCCCGACGGGGCAGCAGAGACCAAGTCTTTGCTTCCTCTATCTGATAGCCCTCCCAATATTCAAAAGTCTGCATTCTGTCCTCTGATTTCTTCTGCACTTTTATATGCTAGGTAAAATGTCTGGCGATTTCATGCTTACAATAAACTTGTGTGGAAGATTATTTCCCTTGCTTATTGGGAAAGTAAGATTCATGAACAGTCATCTGCCTTTTGAGCAGGAGTTTATACCAGAAGACCTACTTCCAAGTGCAACATACTATCTCCCAACCACAGCAGGCCTCTAATATGTCAGTTCTGTAAGGTCGGGTAAATGATTGGTATATTGACACCAGTGTTCCCTCAAAACTGAGTTAGTGTGAGCTATCTCACAGTTCTTTAGCCTCCAGCTCACATATTTTTGTCTTAGCTCAGGAAGGATGGCTACAGGGCAAACAAATTTATGCAGCAGCCAAATCGCTTGCTCACAACTTTAATGCCAGTAGCTCGCAAAGTAGAATTTTTGCTCACAAGACTCCACAGCTTAGAGGTGATTGGCACCACCAGCATTTGAAAAAGTAATGGCTCAATAGGTGATGACCATGAGTGTTCCCCAAGTGTGTGGGGATGACACATTTGCTGTTGTGGAAAAGTGTAATGACAGGCAACAGGTCATATTTTTGAATATTGCAAGAATGATTCCTATTGGTGGTTTCAAAGGGGGGAACTAAACAAAGCTCTGAATGATAATACATAAACAACCATTATTGGTTCATTGCATACATGCACTAACCGATTATGCCACTGGGGCTCCTCCACAAAACCATTATTGGGATCTGCTTTTTGAAAACTGCATCTCTGCTATTATGAACATAGATGTGGTGCAGGCTTCAAATATCAGTGAAGATGAAAGGACAAGTTACGCACATCTCTGGCAATATTCCCATTTGTATAAAACTCAGCATTTTCCCATAAATATTTATATGGTTTGACATCCATCCTATTAAACCTTCTGCAACACATAACTTATCACGGGCAGTTACTAGAATGCACATAATAGAATGCACCTTTTCAGTTGTCATGCACATACAAAGTGTGCACATACATACAAATAATGTTGGTATAGTAGGGTTTTCTGAGAGATAATACTCACAGATGTTACAGGCGACTAGCTGAGCTGATGTACCAGTTTCTAGAGGGATTCAAAATAAATTGCTTTAATCTCTCAGAGCAAAATAATATTCCATATGCAAATAAGTTGTTTGTATTTTTTCCCTAAACAAAAAATAAGTCTCCTAGCAAGGGGAAGGGGAAGGGGGCTGTATTTTCAGGGGAAAGAAAATGTCCTGCCAATTTAAGTGCTACTAAATGGGTGCTACTAATCTTCTATTATAGTTTGTTCACTCAAGCCAGTTTGGTGTAGTGGTTAAGTGTAGTGGTTAAGTGTGCAAACGCTAATCTGGGAGAACCGGGTTTGATTCCCCACTCCTCCATTTGCAGCTGCTGGATGACCTTGGGCAAGCCAGAGTTCTCTCAGAGCTGTTCTTGAAAGAGCAGTTTCTGTCAGAGCTCTCTCAGCCCCACTGACCTCACAGGGTGTCTGTTGTGGGGAGGGGAAGGGAAAGGAATTTGTAAACTGGTCTGCGAGTGAAGGGCAGGGTATATATCCAATCTCTACTTCTTCAATATATATATATTTATTTAGACAGTGTACAGCACAAGGAATGTCTAAATATTTAAGAATCAGGTTGTACCCAGGATAAGATGTGACCATTGCAAAAAACAATACATCTATGTATCTAGTTCTTCAGCTCGTACGCTCTGCAAGGTAAGAACATAAGATGTCCTGTTGGATTAAACCAGTAGTCTATCTAGTCCAGCAGCACACTCACTCAGCAGCCAACCTGTTCGTCTGGAGGATCATAACAGGGCATAGTTTGGTATAGTGGTTAAGAGCATGGACTCTAATCTGGGAGAACCAGGTTTGATTCCCCACTTCTCCACATGCAGCTGCTGGTGTGACCTTGGGTCAGGCACAAGTTCTCTCAGAGCTGTTCTTTCAAGAGCAGTTCTCTCAAAGCTGCCTCAGCCCCACCTACCTCACAAGGTATCTGTTGTGGGGAAGGGAAAAGAGATTGTAAGCCCCTCTGAGCATGTGAAGCTGCCCTGTATTGAATCTGAACCTTGGTCCACCAAAGGTAGCCTGTGTATCCATTGGCAGCAGCTCTCCAGGGCTCAGTCTTTAACATCACCTACTGCCTGATCCTTTTAACTGGAGTTCCTGGGGGCTGAACCTGGGACCTTCTGCATGCAACTCAGATACTCTTATCACTGTGCCATAGCCACTTGGATAGAAGTCGGTCTGAAGGAAGGATGATGAGGCACCCAGCATCATGGCAAGAGGTAACTGGCATATTGTAGTAGATTTTATGGAGAAAGGGGTTAGATCTATACGGGAAGGGGGAAGCTGCATATATATCACAATATTTAGTTCTTACCTCAATGAAGTGAGCACCCGTCATGATGAGTGAGGGGTTGTTCAAAATCAAATTTAGTGTGGCTTATACAGCGAGAATGTATTTCCCATTTTTCTTATCATCTCAACTGCAACAAAATGTATGTATGCATAAAGTGCTTTCAAGTCAAAGCCAACTTTTGATGACCCCAGCAAGGGGCTTTCAAGGCAAGTGAGAAGCAGAGGTGGTTCGCCATTGCCTTCCTCTGCAGATTCTTCTTTGGTGGTCTCCCTTCCAAGTTCTGACACTGCTAAGCTTTCAAGATCAGATGAGATCAGGCTATACCACACTATTTCCCCTTCTACAACCAAATTCACTGTACTTAAAAATATATCATTCCGGATTTCTGACCTGTTCTGAAAATTCAGTATATACTGTACAACTGGATGCCACAATTTTCCCAGCCAGAGAACTTTTTTTTTATACACTGCCATTTTGTCTATATTAATTAAGTGCTCCTTAATTCACATTCGGATGGGGTCTAGGAGATTGGATGGGTTATCCATTGTCTAGGAGAGGTTAGCTTCACAGCTAGCCAAAAGCTTATCACCGCTTCTTCCCTACACGGACTAAGTAGAGGAAAGGGTAATTTAATACTGTCCCGGTTCCCCGGTCCCGGGATGAGAACCCCCAACCCCGGAGATGCACCCATGCCCCGACTCACCCTGAAGGCAGCAGAGGAACAGGGGAGCGATGGCACCGCAGCCCCGAAGGAGACGCGGCACAATGGCTCGACGCCCAGTGGCTCAGGAGGAGGTCCCAACGTCAGCAGGGCAAGACCCTCACAGCGAACACCACATTGCCCCACCCCTAGGAGCCGTGGCTCCGGCCCCACTGAGAGAGAGCTGAGGCCAAACACAGCAGAGCACCTGGGCCGACAGGACCACCGCTGGCTCACCTACGGTCACACCCCAGATGCCTGGGAAGCGTCTTGTGTATATAAACAGGGGCAGGGTTGGATTGGGAGGAAGGGAGGCAGGGGGACGGGCGATGCCAGGAATGGAGAGTGAGAATAAAAGAGGACCTCTTTGGAGAGACCGAAGAAGGAACAGTGTGCGAGGGAGCAAAACTGAGACAGTGACGGCTAGAGAGAGAGAGAGAGGGAGTAGTATCCAGCACATGAGGCAGTGGGACTTGAGGGGTGCCATTACCCCCATCCCCTGCCTGTCTAAGGTCCTTCTGCAGCTCCCTTTGGTGAACCACCTCTGACTCCCAGTGTCGCCTACCCCACAGGGAAGCCAGATGCCATGGCCACTGGTGGGTCCCCCCCAAGCCCCCAGGAGAAACCCATCACAAATACTCACAAGCGGGAATTAAGATTGCTGGGGAAAAGATCAACAACCTCAGATATGCAGACGATACCACTCTAATGGCAGAAAGTGAAGAGGACCTCAAGAGCCTCTTGCTCAGGGTAAAAGAGGAGAGCGCAAAACTGGGCTTGAAGCTCAACATCAAAAAAACTAAGATCATGGCATCCGGCCCCATCACTCCTTGGCAAATAGAAGGGGAAGTCGTGGAAGTGGTGACAGACTTCACGTTCCTGGGATCCCAGATCACCGCAGACTGTGACTGCAGCCATGAAATTAAAAGACGCCTGCTCCTTGGGAGGAAAGTGATGGCGAACCTAAACAGCATGATAAACAGTAGAGACATCACCCTGCCAACAAAAGTCTGCATGGTCAAAGCAATGGTATTCCCAGTAGTCATGTATGGCTGCGAGAGTTGGACTATAAGGAAGGCCGAGCGCCGAATACTAGATTCTTTTGAACTATGGTGCTGGAGAAGACTCTTGAGAGTCCCTTGGACTGCAAGAAGAACAAATCAGTCAATCCTCAAAGAAATCAACCCTGACTGTTCCCTGGAAGGCCAGAGAATGAAACTGAAGCTCAAATACTTTGGCCACCAAATGAGAAGGGAGCACTCCCTGGAGAAGACCCTGATGCTGGGAAAGATTGAAGGTCAAAGAAGACGGGGACGGCAAAGTATGAGATGGTTAGACAATGTCATAGATGCAATGAACATGAAATTGAGCACACTTCAGATGACGGCGGAAGACCAGAAGGCCTGGCGGGAGCTGGTCCATGGGGTCGCGAAGAGTCGGAGTTGACTGTGCGACTGAACAACAAAAATAAGGGTGGTATAATCTCATCAGATCTCAGAAACTAAGCAGGGTGAGCCCTCTTTAGTACTTAGATAGGAGACCACCAAGGAAATCTAGGCTTGCTATGTAGTGGCAGGCAATGGCAAACCATCTCTGTTTGTCTCTTGCCTTGAAAAGTCCATGGGGATGCCATAAATTGGCTGCAACTTGATGGTATTTTCCACACGCAAGGGTGGTTGTCTGTATTATACCTGTGTCATCCAACTTCTCTCGACTTGATTAGTCAATACTTATTGAGCGGTAATAAAATGTAAGAATGAAAAGTACTTTCTGAGAGGCCAGGCTGGTTGAAAGTATTTCATCACCCTCCTTTCCCTTCTTGTTCCTTCTTCTTTTCCTAACCACTCTTCTTTCTTCCTCCCGATTAGTGTAGTATCGACAAAGGAGTAAAGTGAGTTGGCTTGAAAGGGCACCTATCCATTTATAAATGGCAAGCTAGCCCATCAGTCTGGTTCAGCACACACCTGGCCTGCACTCCTGCCTGCTTCTCCCAGAATCCACTGCTCTCTGCTCCTACAGATTAGAGCTAACGCCACACAGAAGATGTTTGACTGCTATGGTGTCCACTGTCCACTGGTGTGGGATTATCCAAGGCTTTGGCTTGACCTCTGATACACTTGCCCACAGGTTTACCCACCAATGAGCAAGCCTATTTCCTGTTGGTTCAGGACCTCTGGCACCTGTTCTTCCCATTCCTCTGTGCCCTTTGCTTGTGACACATAGTAATTGGCTGTTCCACAGGCAGCCGCCTTCCATTTGATGGTTTGTAGATACGGTGAAGCTGAGCCAGTTGACCTTTTTGGTACACTCTAGCCCTCCAGTTCCAAGATTATATGCTTTGTGATGACTCTAGTGTTATAATTATTGCAGGCAAGCTTCAAAAGCAGAAATGGCAGCCAAGGACCCTTCTCATAACTGCCACCAATGTTCCCTCTAAGCTGTGAAGTCTTGTGAGCAAAAATTCTACTTTGTGAGCTGCCGGCATTAAAGTTGTGAGCCAGCGATTTGGCTACTGCATAAATTAGTTTGCTCTGGAGCCATCCTTCCTGAGCTAAGACAAAAATAGGTGAGCTGGAGGCTGAAAAACTGTGAGCTAGCTCACACTAACTCAGCTTAGAGGGAACACTGACTGCCACATGAACCTTTTTGAGGTGGGGTGGGGTTTTTTTGCCTTTTTGATTGCTGTTGATTGACAGTAGACCCTATCCTGTTGCTTCTTGCATAATATTTGGATGCTTAATTAAACTGTGGTTTGGGATTCAAGCCTAGAGAGTGCAATATTTCTTCTAGTTTATCACAACTTCATTTCACAATCATTACAATCTCTCCTCTTGGGAAATTAACTACAATTGATTTTTAAATACTCATTTTTATCCTAAGCATCCCCCCCCCCCCAATTTTGTTTTTTAAATCACAGGCACCTTTTAAAAAAAATTCTGCCCACTAACAACCGGGTTATGACAGGAAAACATTTATGAGGAATTATGTTCTGTTTGAAGAACTCCTTGCTGTTTTAATAGATTTCTCCCAATGCAAATAAATAGGTTCCGAAGATGACATAATACCAGTGCTGAAAGTTTTTAAATCATGCTGTCTGGTATATATATATCCTGTACTGCAGCATGAAGAAGAACTGGAGTTACGCACAACAGCAATCTCTTTGCTCACTGAGGCTCATTCTATGGCTCATAGAGAGCCACATTCACAAGTATCAACAGAGAAAACCACTTGACTACTGTATGCCTTGTATTACAAAGCATACACAGGTCCCGTTCACACTGGCCAGAGAACGCAGGGGGGAGGCGTGGCGTTTCGCTGCGCCGCACTTGTGACTCGGCCGAACGTGATCAGACTCGACAGCAGGGAATCGGGGGTAGCAGTTTGTCGGCACACATTTCCGGCGCGCTTCATGCGGCACTGGAGCAATCAGACAGAGGACGTCCATCTGTGGCCCATCACAAGCGTAAAAGAGTGGAGTTTCTTCGGTAGCTTTTAACTCCGGATCTTCGGCGAGATGCGACAGCTTGCCAACAGGTGCGCAACGCTTGCCAGATGTGCTTGTATGACCACGCCTGTTAAATCTGCCCGGCAGGGCTGGATTTAGACTTGCTGAGGCCCTAAGCTATACAAAACCCAGAGGCCCCCTACTGTTTTAAATTACATCAGCTGGTCTCAGAAAAATTTAAAATATATACGCCTTTTTAATAATTGAAATCATTTTTATATTGTGTTTTTATTTGAGGCCCCAGCAGATTGTGAGGCCCTAAACTGTAGCTTATTTAGCTTATACATAAATCCGGCACTGCCGCCCGGCATCCGTGAGTATCTCGCGGCAACTTCTGTGTGTGTTTGGAGCCACAGACAATAACATAAGGCATAACGATTAATACCAGCTATGTGTCAGCGAGCTGCCATTTCCTTGGGACACGTCCTGTCCCTTTTCCCCATCCCCACCCCCCAACCTCAGTCATGTAGTTCTTATCCTGCCTATGTAGTGCCTCTGTAACTGCCAAGGTCTCCAGCTGGTGTGCTGTGGTGTTATGTCTTACTGCTCTGGCTTGTTTAGGTTTCCCGTGTGAACTCAACCTGTGTTTATGGAATTGGCCGTTGCAGTTCTCAGACCGCCTCGCGCCTTTTCTAATCTGTAAACCTGAAGAGGGAATTGTGCTCATTGGTTTAAACCTGGTTTGAAGTTCTTTTAATACACCTTCCCTGTGTATTGTAGTTATTCCTAACAATCTCTGTATGTTCATGATCAACCATGCTTTGGAAATAAATCTTACTTCTTTTGAACGTGGGTCTATTCTCCTGATTTGGGATCTAACACTATGTAATTATAGATGTATTAATTACTGGAGTACCTTTGAGCATGCAGGGTTGTCTCTCCCTACCACTGCGGAAACTTCAGCCATCCCACGTGAGTCTGGAGTGAAGGGAATGGCTTCCCTCCTGACCTTCTCAGAATCTCCTCTGCATGAGGCACACTTGCTCAGATGAAAGACTGAGATTGCAAAGGTGTCAGACTCCGGCTGTATTTGAAATATTTACTGCATTATTTACTACCTGCTTGTACCCTGTTTTTCCCTGTCCATCTGGTTCCCTTTCTATCACCCTCCCTGACATGACATTCCTGGGGGGAGGGGAGCGTGAATGTGTGTGAGTCTGATTGAACATAGGAGTTAGAGATGTGCTGCTTTGTAACTCTCCCCAAAACATGCACCTTAAGGTGTGAGTTTTCACAGACTCTTGTCCTTGAAGAAGATAAGACTTTGAATGGCTAGCCTGTACCCATATATCTGTCAGGGGTGCTAGTTTCGCTTTTGTGACGTAAGACTGGAATGTGGCTTTTGACTCTACCTTAGGCCCTGTTAGAGCTGCGGTGGCTCAAGTGGTTAAGAGGCTGAACTGCAGGCTGTGGAAGGTCAGTAGTTCAGCAGTTCGAGACCCGGGTGCCGCATGATGGAGTGAGCTCCCATCTCTAGTTCCAGCTCCGGCCAACCTAGCAGTTCGAAAGCAAGACATTGCAGGTAGATAAATAGGTACCACTTCGGTGGGAAGGTAACAGCGTTCCGTGTGCCTTGGTGTTTAGTCATGCCAGCCACATGACTCCGGAAATGTCTTCGGACAGTGCTGGCTCTTCGGCTTTGAAACGGAGATGTGCACCGCAACCCTAGAGTCGGATTTGACTGGCTTTCGAGCAAGGGCACCTTTACCTTTTTACTTTAGGCCCTGTTGCTTTGCCCCTTAGTCCTAACAAAGACTTTCACCTTCGAAGCATCTCAAAACTCTTCAATGAAGTTTCCTTCAAAGAAATGGTATCGAGAGTGAGTTTACTGAGGGCCTGACAAAAGGTGCTCGAAGGACAACAAGCTGGTTGGGGAGAAAGGGGAGTAAAACTACTACCACTGCTACTATGACTGTGGCCAGCTTGCTCATTTCCTGGGTGGCTGCAGTGCTGCTTTCTTCTCTACCACCAGCTTCCTCTCCTTCCAGCAGATGCCTAGATGCTGGGATGGAAGTGCAGAGTGCTGGAGAGGATGGGCCCTTGATCTCCCTGGAGTGAGGCCCATAGGTGAGGGAAGCTTGCAGCCTACCTGTACTCCAGTGCCAGTGGCAGCAGCTCCTTCATGGTGGGAAACATCTGCCAACCACAAGCCTCACTGGGCAATGGCCTTGCTCACTTTCTTGTAGCACAGAGCTGGTGTCACATTGAGGAATAGTGCTCAGAAGAGCCACAGATGGTATACCAAAGGGCCACAGAATGGATATCCCTCAGCAGTTTTGGAGGGCAGATGTAATAAAGTAGCATACTCCAATAGAACATGCAGATATTCATATCACAGAATAGAAACCACAATAAGGGAGACCCGCGATACTTGCGGGGGGGGGACTGCACGGCGAGGTCGGGGCTCAACCGGGCAGCCCCGTAGCAGCGGCGGCAGTGGCAGGGGGGGACACTGCTCGGCGAGGTCAGGGCTGAACTGGGGAGGCCGGTGGCGGTGGCTGTCGGGAACGTGTGTCCTCCTCCTCCCCCCTCCCTATTGGCAAAGGGAGACCCAGCAGGCGAGCGCAGCACGGCCCCCTCCTCCTCCCTCCACCAGCATCGCCCCCTCCGCCTCGGCCTAGTTAGGGGCAGCGGCGGCTCTTCCTCCGGGAATGGATTGCGCGCTCGCTGCCTCAGGCTCCCCCCCACCTTTCTCGCCTGCCGGCCATATCATAACACTGAAGGGCCGGGGATGCTGCGGCCCGGGCGGGGGAGGCGACGCGACAGAGGAGAGGAAGCCAGTGAAGAGGTGTGAGGCCCTGCAGAAAGGGAAGGTGGGCTGGGGGCGAGGGAAAGAACTTGCCGCCCCTCCTGCTGGCCGCAAACTCCAACCCCCATTCCAAGAGCGTTTGACACGCATGCGCAGGGGACGCTCTTTTTTATTTTGGCAAATTTAAGGACCCTCAGGAATTTTTTTAAACTTTTAAGATTTTTGTGCACTCCTGGGGACTGCCTCAAGAGTGCACAAACCTCCCCCTGCCCCCCAGGTGGCCCCAGAGCGCGGATTTAGCGATCCGCACTCACGGGGCCACTTGACTATTAGATATATAGATTGAACATATGATTGTGGAGTGTCCTATATTCGATAAATTGAAGGCTAATTTAGTCACCCCTTTACTTAAAGATAGGAGCTGCAGTGGCTCAAGTGGTTAAGATGCTGAACTGCAGGCCGTGGAAGGTCAGTAGTTCAGCAGTTTGAGACCCGAGTGCTGCACGATGGAGTGAGTTCCCATCTCTAGTTCCAGCTCCTGCCAACCTAGCAGTTCAAAAGCAAGAAATTGCAAGTAGATAAATAGGGACCACTTTGGTGGGAAGGTAACAGCGTTCCGTGCGCCTTGGTGTTTAGTCATGCCGGCCACATGACCGTGGAAACGTCTTCGGACAGCGTTGGCTCTTCGGCTTTGAAACGGAGATGAGCACCGCAACCCTAGAGTCGGATTCGACTGGCTTTCAAGCAATAGAACCTTTACCTTTACCTTACTTAAAGATATGGAACTGCTAAATGTGCAAGCCCAGGTGTCATGGCTACTATCGGATACCAGTGATCGTGTCACCCTCTCAGTGGCAAAATGCATAGGCTCAATAATCAAATATAAGAGAAATAATACTGAGTAAGGTCTTTGAAAATATTTTCTTTGGTTCTAACTTCTGCTTAAGGTGATAGCCATATGAGCAGTACTAGATAGATAGATAGATAGATAGATGATAGATAGATAGATAGATAGATAGATAGATAGATAGATAGATAGATGATAGATAGATAGATAGATAGATAGATAATGATAGATTGATAGATATATAGATAGATAATGATAGATTGATAGATGATAGATGATAGATAGATAGATAGATAGATAGATAATGATAGATTGATAGATATATAGATAGATAATGATAGATTGATAGATGATAGATGATAGATAGATAGATAGATAGATAGATAGATAGATAGATAGATAGATAGATATCACTGTCTTAGATAGGATCTCATCTACAGCTTGTTCCTGTACCATTTCTTTGATATGTATTTGTTCTGGGTATTTACAACCCACTTTTCTCTCCAGCTGGGACCAAAAGCAACATCCAACATCATTCTACCCTTCTCCATGTTATCATTAGAACAGTAACCATATGATAGGGGTTAGGCTGAGAGAGAAGAAGAAGAGATTGGATTTATATCCTGCCCTTCACTTGGAGCCTCAGAGCGGCTTGCAATCTCCTTCCCTTTCTCTCCCCACAACAGACACTCTGTGTGGTAGGTGGGGCTGAGAGACCTCTGAGCGAACTGCTGTTGAGAGAACAGCTTTGAGAGACATGTGGCATGCCCAAGGTCACCCATCTGGCTGCATGCGGAGGAGTGGGGAATCAAACCCGGTTCTCCCAGATTAGAGTCCGTGCTCCTAACCCCTACACCAAACTGACCCAAGGTCACCCAGCAGTCTTCCATGGATGAGGGAGGAACTGAGCCTGAGTGTGCCAGATTCTAGTCTAGCCAATGCACCAGAAAGTTTACACATGACGATGACAACATACATTGATGATTACAGCAGCCATTAATAGCTCGCAGATAACAGCCATCCGTCCTCACTGATCGAATGCATCAAGTGGGTCGTCCATGCAGTTGTGAGCCACCAAGGCCTGAGGGCCAAGGGCTGAGTTATGCTGTTGAATGATTTGCCCAATGTAGGCAAATGTCGTCTGAGCAGACTTATGTGAAACATGCTCTACTTGGAGTAACAGCTCTGAGATAACTGATTCACATGTCCAAAAGCCAACACTGGATGCTACAGTTAATGAAGACAACATAATCCCCCAATCCAGTGAACACCTGGACGGTTTCTCTTTGTTATAAAGCCCTGAAGAAATTAGCCTTGATGTAGAAGCACAGTTTTCTTCATGTATCCAAGAAGAAAAAAAATCATATACAGTCAACTGGATTTTCCATGCGGGAGGTGAGGTGAGTCACATCTGATTTATGGCAACCCCGTGGAGTTTTCAAGGCAAGAAACATTCAGAAGTGGTTCGTCACTACCTACCTCTGCACAGTGACACTGGTATTCCTTGGTGGTCACCCATCCAAATACTAACTGACTCTGCTTAGCTTCCAAGATCTGATGAGATCAGGCTAGTCTGGGCCGTCCAGATCACGGCATAAACTGGATTATGCCCGTACAATTTGAGTTGCAGATGGAGAACACGAGTCTATTCCCCTTAATTTCTAACGACTTAATTTGTACCAATATACCAGAGTCTATGCGCTGAACGGCTGCAATTACACACAGACTTAGCTACATGTTTGCTAATTTTGACAAGCAGGAAATAAACTGGGAATTGTTCCACAGACATATAATAAGCCACTTGAAGTATTACAACCTAATCCTATGCATGGTTACTTAGAAATCAGTTCCACTGAGATCAATGGGAGTTACACCCAAGGGAGTGTGAACAAGCTCACAGCCTTGCAGCTTGTAGCCTCCTCTGACAAAAATTAAACTGCAAGCTCCTTGGGGCAGGAACCTGTCTTTTTGATTATGTGCCTCTATAAAGCACCATGTATATCTTTATAAATAATAATTAAAAATTGGTTGTTAACACACAGGGAATTGGATCCAGACTAAACTGGCAGTTGCCACCTCTCTCTGTGCTGTATGAAGTCTTTTCTGACTTACAGCCACCCAATGAATTAACAATCTTCAAAATACTCTATCATTGACATCCTCACTCAGGTCTTGAAAACTGAGGGCCATGGCTTCCTTTATTAAGTCAATGAATCTCATTTGGGTGCTTCGTCTTTCCATAATGCCTTTTACATTTCCTAGCATTCTTGTCTTTTCCAGTGAGTCTTGTGTTCTTATGATGTGACCAAAGTACAATAGCTTCAGATTAGTCATTTTTGTTCCAGGGAGAATTTAAGCTTGGTTTGATCTAGAACCCACTTCTTTTTTTGGGGGGGGGGGGGTCAATAGTACCTGTAAAACTCTCCTCCAACACCACATTTCAAAAGAACGGTCTGTTTTCTTCATTCTCCAATAGAGATAGGCATGAACCAAAAAATGCAGATTGGTTGGGTTTGTGGCTGAACCACAAATTGACCCCTAAATCTAACTGAGAGGCTCGTTCACAAACCTAACCAATTTGTGGCTCTGAAAACCCTGTTGACAGGGACCACAGTCCCTTTAAATGGGGTTTGCAGAAAGCCTGAAAAACAGCTTTTCAACTGTTTTGGGCTGTTTTGTGCAGTCCATTTAAACAGGATCTCAAAGTGATGAATTACTATCACTTTCACTACTTTTCATCCTACCGTTCTGAACTCGGAAACCAGCTGGGCAGAACAAAACCAAGTGCTGAGAACTAAGCAACCCCCATTTATTTGTTGTAGTAGTAGTAGTAGTAGTAGTAGTAGTAGTAGTAGTAGTAGTAGTAGTAGTAGAAGAAGAAGAAGAAGAAGAAGAAGAAGAAGAGGAAGAAGAGGAAGAAGAAGAAGAATTGGTTAAATACCCTGCTTTTCTCTACCTGAAGGAGTCCCAAAGCAGCTTACAATTACCTTCCCTTCCTCTCCCCATAAGCACACTCCCTGTGGAGTAGGTGGGGCTGAGAGACCTCTGAGAAAACTGCGACTGACCCAAGATCACCCAGCTAACTTTGTGTGGAGAAGTGCAAAATCAAATCCAGTTCTCCAGATTAGAGTCCACTGCTCTTAACTATTATACCACACTGGAAGAGGACAGTGACTAACAAAAATACCAAATAATCTATGCATACGTACACACTGTTTCATCCTACGAACTTGGAATCTCCTTTTGGAGATTTGGGAGAGAAATGGCAAGGAAGCCAGGGGAAATGTTCACTCTACTTACTGGGAAAGATGATTCTGCTTTCCTCCACTGCTGGATGTCATTTCCCCCTCTATTATTTAGACAAAAATGCTGGAAGGAAAGCAAGAAGCATGGTTTTCATTCTAGTTTGACTTTCAACATGCTCATATAGATCTCATTGGCTGTATGACATTGTCATGCAGTGGGCTGGAAGTAGAGTCTTTACTCTGTTTGTGCTTCACAATGATGTTATAAAGCTGCAGATGTTTGAAATCAAGGAAAGGTACACATGACTTTTTGTGTGGAACAAAACAGGAGTGATATGGTCTCTACAACTCACTCCAGTCAACCCCATTTTGGTAGTCTCTGGAAGCCTAACATTAAAATGGTGCCTGAGCCATATGGACCTTCTGTGAACCGCCAAACTTAAGAATCACTTGGGAACAATCCATTTGATGGAAGAGTGCAATCCGCACAGGACAGGCTTTAAAAAAAAACTACCAAGATCACTACCAGTGTGCAGGATCAAATTAGAGGATCGCAAAGAGAAAACCACACACATTTGCAAGGAAGAGCAGGAAATTAGCCTTACTATGCAGCTGTGATAGGGCATCAGTGAAAAATACCCCCATTTTTTTTCAATTTAGTGGCACAAAAAGCTTTCCAGAGCTTCTGCCAGAGGACTCCTCCCCCATACAAATTGAAGCCCTGTGCAAAGCAAGTTGAAATTTCAGCCATTGCCAGTGATCACAGCTTGCAATGCCAGCGTCAGGAGTTTTTACCATGCATTCTATACACTCCCCATATTATGAGATCACATGACTCCCATTTTGCACAATGGCCAATAACACAGCAGATAATCCCCTAGTACTCAGCAATATGAAAAAAAATGGGGTTTTTCAGCTGCTTGTCAGTTTCAGAAAAAGTCTGGTCAGTTTCAACAGTGGGTTTTCCTCCTTCGCCTGCATAACTTTCTGTTTTCTTTCATTCCGTGAACTAATGCTAAAGTGCATGCACAAAATCTGAACCACGAGGATTTAAATGGAAGGAGCCGCTACTGCACAGCTGCTATAGGGCAATTGCGTAAATGTTTTTTTAACAACTTTGGATGCCACCTCACACACATTACAAGTAACATCCCACCTCAATTTAGAAAAGTGCATTTAAAAAAAAAAATTGTAGCTGCAGAATAAATACACCAGAAGGAAAAGAATGGTGCATGAGGCGGGCACAGAATTTAAAGTCGAGATTAAAGGCTTACTGCTCTAAAAATCTGCAGTAAGATGTGCATGTGTAACAGGCCAGAGATTCAGACCAACACCCAGAATAAAGCTTTGTTGGTCTTTTTTAAAGGTGCCATTGGACTCAGACTTTGTTCTGCTGTTTCAGACCAACATGGCTACCCACCTGAATCTAACTACAAAGGATAGACAGAGTTCCCCAGTCATCAAGCACCAGTGAGCATTCTTGTCCACCATCAGGTCTAGCTTACGCAAACAGGTAACAATAGGCCCGTTCCTAAGAAAAAAGAAAGCCAAATTCAAAGAATTTGTTTCCTGCCTCACCCTGCATTTATATTCTGTAGCAGTTTGTTGCATATTTTTCTAGAGTTTCATTTCCTTTAGCAAAGGAAGAATTGCCAATTGATTTACCAACAAATTCACTGTATATTGGCCTTTCTCTTAGGGTTTACTGTGTCTATTAAAAAAAAAGAAAAGGAAAAAAAGAAACCAAACAGAGTAGAGGACATTTCAGAGAAACACTGCACTGCCACAGAAAATCTGCTCTTATTACTTGCAAACTTATTTCATCCGCGCAGCGGTGTCTCACATTTGAAGTAATAAGTGTCGTCTTTGGAGACCTCTGAGTGTAGCGAAGAGTAAAATAATCAGAATTATCTGATTCTCTGGAGTGCATCTTCAATATCAAGGCAAAGGGAAGGATTGAAAGTGTGAAAATAATTTTCATCCCACAATGCAAAACATCTCCCTGATGGTATTAGCGTTTGATTTCAAAGCACGTCTGCATCCAGTCGGTTAAATGAAAATAAAGGGGTACTTTAAACTCTTCCCTTTATGACTTAGACAGAGGTGAGTGCAAATTTTACGGGGAAAACTAGAAGCAAATCATATAGTTAGTTCCCTCTCTCTCTTTGTATTACTTGTACATAGACATATACATACTTGTATAAAACAGGTTACCGCAGATTGTCTGCTAAATTCACAGAAGGAATTTAGTTTGAAATTCATTTTTTCTTGCCTCAAGCAGTTGATTTGAATGGGAAATATATCTGCACATTCTAATTCTTGTTTGTATTGCCATATTTTCCATATATATCAATTGTTTGGTTAGAGTCACGATTGCTTGGAAAAACAGGGTTGCACTTACCTGTAGCTGTTGTCCATCAAGCAATCACCTGTGTAGTCACACATGAGTACTGCAAATGCTCGGGTCTGCCATAGGGAGGTTTCTGAAGCTCAAAAATTCCAGAGGGTATGCCTTCCCCCTCTCCCGTGCTGCTTTCCTGCCTTTTCCCAGTGTGCTTACGAGAGAGAGGAACACCTTTTCACGAATTTTGTCTCTGCCACCACTGAGAGAGGTTCAGTTTCACGAAGCTCCTTTCGCTGAAGACCTTTCCCACAAAGAAGAGGACTGACAAGAACCTAAAAAAAAGACTAAAATTAATTAATATTTGCAGAAATTTTATAGGCCTCAACAACAGGACCCATGACACGCTTTCAAAAATTGTACAGCCTCTGAGGTAAAACTGTTCATATCGAACAGGGCTTCAGAAACCTCTGCATGGCAGGCCTGCCCGTCCATATTACCCATGTGGGACCACACAGTTACTGTAATGAGGAACTAGAAAGCTACCACTTCAATCCACAGGATTTGCAGTTCATTCCTAAGCAGAGTTATACCCTTCTAAGGCTGCGGTCACACACGCCAGGAAAAAAAAAGGGGGGGAGGCTATTTCCTCCGGATAAATTTGACCCACAGTTGCACAATCACACCTCCCTTTGAAGCTGCGGGCACAGTCCATCACTGTGTGATCAGACACAACTGTGGGTGAGTAATTTTTGTGCCTTTTCCCCCATGTGCTTAAATGAGGGATCGATGATTCACACCTCTGCACTGAGGGCTCCCTATGGAGTTTGTGATGATGTGCATACTGCAAGGGGGGGGGGCAACGGCAGAGAGTCAGGATGGCCTGATCAGACCATCTCAACACCATGAGAGCACACTGGAGCGATCAGACACAGGAAAGTTCGTCTGTGGCTCGTCGAAACCCATTTACTACCGAATTTTCCCCAGTGTCTTTTAACTCCGCTTTTGCGGCAAAGCAGAGTGGGTTGCCAACAGCTGCGGGGTGCTTCCCAGATGTTGTTGTCTGATCGCGCCCTTTAAATCCACCCGGCATTCACACCTATGCCAGGTCTAATTGTGCTTATGATCGCAGCCTAAGTAATTGACTTCAGTGGACTTAGAAGGGTGTAACTTTGCATGAGGATTGCCCTGGGAGTCAATCCCATCATCAATCCAAAACTGAATCCACTATCCTACCTTTTCTCCAAGGAACTCAAGACAATGTACTTGGCTTTCCAGTCCTCCTTGGCTTTTCCTCTCTGTGTGTTATGCAGAGAAAGAATGAGTGTCCTAGAGTTGCCCAGTGAGCTTTGTGGCTGAGTGGGAATTTGAACAGTATTTCCCCATTCCTGATCTGACATTAAAAACTTTATGACGTTGAACATACTTTGGTTAGAGAGATAAACTTTCAGTTTGGATGGAAGGATGACTCTTCGCAAGGTATATATTAGAACACATTAGAAATATTCTGTTTCGCAGATGAGGTTTACAATGAAAAAGTTAGGTTTGTCAGCACAAATCATTGAGTTGTAATTTCCCCATATTTCTATTCTGTTCCCCATATTTCTATTAGTTTGTTTGATGGTCCCAAATGTTCAGCTCTAAGAGATGAACTGATCTCCCCTTTATTTCATCAGGACTTCCTCTCTCCAGAAGCAAAATCATCCTGGTTACCTAGAGACGAAGACAAACTACCCTGCGCGTGGCAAAATTTCTAGCAGCTGTTGTCAGATCGCATGACAACTTTCTCAGTTGCTACCTTTAAATTCTTCCATGTTTTCCTGTGGGATGAGGTTTATTGTGGGATGAGGGCTTGCTGTTTATGACTCTGGTTGCAAAAACAGTCAGGACAACAAAATAAACATTTCTATGTGTGGAATAAACTGTTTATGTATTTTAATGTTATGACACGTGTATTCAGTTGTTGCCTTCAGAATTTCAGTATGATTCATAGTCTTTATTGCTGTTATTAAACATTTCATGTGTCAAGGACTTACTCTTCTGCATAGTTGACCCTAGCAACTGTAACCCAAAAGGGAGAAAACCACTAGAGACAACCATCAATGGTAATAATGATTAAAGTTATACCACCCTTCTGCCTAATCCCAGCATCAAATGAGAGAGGCATTTTGCCACCACAATGCAGTTGTCTTCCTATTCAAAGTCCAAACTGCAACTTGAACACATGAAGCTGCCTTACTTTGAATCAGACCATCGGTCAATCCAAGTCAGCATTGTCTACTCAGATGATGTCAACTTCACCCGTTTTCTCAGGCTTGGTTGACATGGAGATGTAGGGGAGTGAGAAGAATGTCTACTTTCACTTTTGGCTGCTTCACTGCTGCTGCTTTTAGTTATCTTATTTGGCCCAGTCAAGCCTGGCATCATCTTTCCCCTTGGAACAATGGGCCATTATTTCAGCAGGCCTCAAGCTTAGGTGTGATTGGCCCCAGGCCATTACAGTCCTGCTTGATTTAGGTATAACTACTTGCTTCGCGCACTTTCCTCCAGTTCTAACACAGAAATGTTAAGAGTATGGATCCTATCAATGTCTCAATAAACTTTCTATTCTTTTGAATGACTATTGTTGGGAGCTGATTTCTCCAGCAGTCTGACAGACGAGTGGGTACTGCCAGATGTTTAACTGGAGATGCCAGGGATTGAACCCGGGACCTTCTGCATGCTAAACAGATGCCCTACCACTGAGCCATGGTCATTCCTATTAAAAAGAAAAGAAAAGAAAACAAGTCTTTTTTTCAGTGTGAGAAATGAGATTTGTTGTTGTTCAGTCGCACAGTCGAGTCCGACTCTTCGCGATCCCATGGACTAGATCCCGCCAGGCCCTCCTGTCTTCCGCTGTCCTCTGAAGTTTGCTCAGTTTCATGTTCGTTGCATCGATGACACTGTCCAACCATCTCATCCTTTGCCGTCCCCGTCTTCTTTGACCTTCAATCTTTCCCAGCATGAGGGTCTTCTCCAGTGAGTGCTCCCTTCTCTCTCTCTCTCTTTTTTTGGTTTTTAACCCCCTGAAAACAGGGTAGTTTTATTGGTTTTTGTTACACCTACGTGACTACAGAAAAAGAAAAGAGAGGGGGGGGAAAGGGGGGAAAAATAACAAACTAAAATAACAAACCCCGGGGTACAAACAGTAAGAAAGAAAAAATCCCCACTATAACTAAAAACCCAAGAAAGAAAGGTCATTAACAGTTAGTATACAGTTAGTTATAAAACTTAAAGCTTTTCGTTTAAATCAATGAAATAGGGAGTTAGTGAGTCCATTTTAGTAAATGTCTATTTTCTTCTCAGTATGCACCAAGACTCTTTCATCCAGTTCAGTTATAAATCTTTCAGTTCATAAGAGCTACTTGGGTACTCTTAGCCGCAAGTCATATGTATCTCTGGCCGCGCCTCCTTCTGCTCCTGCTGGGCCTCCATCCATCTCATCCAGGCTGTCTGCCTGGCCCCCTTCGCCTGGCTGCTGTTCCTTTTCCGATCCAAAAAACTGCTTCAACCATTCTTCTGCTTTAAACACCGAGTCAATTTTTTCTTTCTTATCCTTGTATTTGAACTGCACTCCCTCTGGGAAAAGCCAGGAATATTGAATTTGGTTGATCTGAAGTGTTGAAATAAGCTCTTTGTAAACTTTTCTTTTCTGTCGAACCTCAAATGGAACGTCCTTTAGGACCCTGATGGTTGCTGATCCCAGCTGCAGGGGTTTGGTTGCTGTCGCTTTGAGAATATCATCTCTTGTCTGACGTCGGAGAAACTTGACTACAATCTCGCCCGGCAAATTGTTCTGCTTAATATATTTAGAGTAGGATCGATATACCACTTCGATCTCTGCTTGCGCTTCAGCCTGTGTATTGCCGAGCGATAGTACGATTAGCTCTGCTGCTATCGCTTTCAAGTTTTCTCCTGCCAATTCAGCCACCCCTTGAAATCTGAGAACCTTGTTAGCTTTATCCATCTGTAGATTCAGTAGCTTCCTCTCATGGAGATCTTGCTTTTGCTCCAAAAGACCAACCTTTTTCTTCATCTTTTTAGTATCGTGTGCTGTCTCTTTAAGCTTTTTGTCAGTTTGAATCGACTTCTTCACAAGCTCGGTGATCTGCTGTTGCTGTTTCGCCATACTCTGATTCAAAGCAGCCATCAATTGGTTAAGACCATCGAGCCTCTCATTTATGGGCTGGAGCAGCTCCTTTAACATGGAGAAAACATCTCCTTCGTCTACTCTTGGACTTTGACCTCCTTTCGGAATTTTTGTTCCTCTCCCACGAACGCCAGCCATTTTCAGCTTTGTTTATACTAAAGAGAGCCCTTTTCACTCTTCTTCAGCAAGTGCAAATTTACCAGCAAAAATAAGCTAAGTCTCTGGCACACTTGAGTGCTTTTTATTTCTCCTCTCCCCCCTCTTTAAAACACAGTTCGGTTTGTTTACGTCTGGGAATCACTCCCGGCGCCGCTAGAGGTGGGTGGGGGGTCGGAACTCACTTTTAAAGCTTTTTCGCTCGACTTGTTCTCCAATTCATTGACGGTCTGATCACAGACACCTCTTAGTCGCGCTTCATTCGCTGACCTTCTAGCTTGTCCCGGACGGCATCAGCTATGCTAGGTAACCGAGCCTCACAGGGGGTGGACCGATTGGGGCATCACACTGGCTGCTCATATTTAACTTATGGTCCACCCGTACCCCAAGATCTTATTCACACACATTGCTACCCAGAAGTGCACCAGGGAACAGTCAGGGTTGATTTCTTTGAGGATTGACTGATTTGTTCTTCTTGCAGTCCAAGGGACTCTCAAGAGTCTTCTCCAGCACCATAGTTCAAAAGAATCTATTCTTCGGCGCTCGGCCTTCCTTATAGTCCAGCTCTCGCAGCCATACATGACTACTGGGAATACCATTGCTTTGACCATGCGGACTTTTGTTGGCAGGGTGATGTCTCTACTTTTTATCATGCTGTTTAGGTTCGCCATCGCTTTCCTCCCAAGGAGCAGGCGTCTTTTAATTTCATGGCTGCAGTCACAGTCTGCGGTGATCTGGGATCCCAGGAACGTGAAGTCTGTCACTACTTCCACAGCTTCCCCTTCTATTTGCCAAGGAGTGATGGGGCCGGATGCCATGATCTTAGTTTTTTTGATGTTGAGCTTCAAGCCCACTTTTGCGCTCTCCTCTTTTACTCTGAGCAAGAGGCTCTTTAGATCCTTTTCACTTTCAGCCATTAGAGTGGTATCATCTGCATATCTGAGGTTGTTGATCTTTTCCCCAGCAATCTTAATTCCCGCTTGTGATTCATCCAGGCCAGCATTTCGCATGATGTACTCTGCATATATATTAAATAAGCAAGGTGACAGTATACATCCTTGTCGTACTCCTTTTCCTATGCTGAACCAATCAGTTGTTCCGTATCCGGTTCTAACTGTCGCTTCTTGGCCCTTATACAGGTTTCTCAAGAGACATGTGAGGTGGTCTGGTACTCCCATCTCTTTAAGGACCTGCCATAGTTTGTTGTGATCCACACAGTCAAAGGCTTTAGCATAGTCAATGAAGCAGAAGTAGATATTTTTCTGGTACTCTCTTGCTTTCTCCATAATCCAGCGAATGTTGGCAATATGATCTCTCGTTCCTCTACCTCTTCGAAACCCAGCTTGTACTTCTGGTAGTTCTCTATCCACGTACTGTTGAAGCCTAGCTTGTAGGATCTTGAGCATGACCTTGCTAGCGTGTGATATGAGTGCAATTGTGCGATAGTTTGAACATTCCTTGGCATTGCCCTTCTTTGGGATTGGAATGTATACTGATCTTTTCCAATCCTGTGGCCACTGTTGCGTTTTCCAAATTTGCTGGCAAATGGAGTGCAGCACTTTAACAGCATCATCTTCTAAGACTTTGAATAGCTCAGCTGGAATACCATCACCTCCACTAGCTTTGTTGTTAGTAATGCTTTCTAAGGCCCATTTAACTTCACATTCCAGGATGTCTGGCTCGAGGTCAGTGATTATACCGTCGTGGTTGTCAAGGACATCGAGGTCTTTCTTGTATAGTTCTTCTGTGTATTCTTGCCATCTTTTCCTAATCTCTTCTGCTTCTGTTAGGTCCCTACCGTTTTTGTCCTTTATCATGGCCAGCTTTGCATGGAACGCTCCCTTGATTTCTCCAATTTTCTTGAAGAGATCTCTAGTCCTTCCCATTCTATTGTTTTCTTCTATTACTTTGCACTGTTCATTCAGGAAGGCCTCCTTATCTCTCCTTGCTGTTCTCTGGAAATCTGCGTTCAGTTGGGTAAATCTTTCCTTTTCGCCTTTGCCTTTCGCTTTCCTTCTTTCCTCTGCTATTTGTAAAGCCTCATCAGAAAGCCATTTTGCTTTCTTGCATTTCTTTTTCTTTGGTATGGTGGTGATTGCTGCCTCCTGTACGATGTCACGAACCTCTGTCCATAGTTCTTCAGGCACTCTATCTATCAAATCCAGACCCTTGAATCTATTCTTCACCTCTACTGTATATTCATCAGGGATGCGATCTAGGTCAAACCTGAATGGCCTCGTGGTTTTCCCAATTTTCTTCAGTTTAAGTCTGAATTTTGCAATGAGTAGCTCATGATCTGAACCACAGTCAGCTCCAGGTCTTGTTTTTACTGACTGGATAGAGCTTCTCCATCTTTGACTGCAAATTATATAGTCAATCTGATTTCGGTGTTGCCCATCTGGTGATGTCCATGTGTAGAGTCGTCTCTTAGGTTGTTGGAAAAGGGTGTTCGCTATGACCAGTGTGTTCTCTTGACAAAACTCTGTTAACCTTTGCCCTGCTTCATTTTGCTTTCCAAGGCCAAACTTGTCTGTTATTCCGGTTACCTTTTGACTTCCTACTTTAGCATTCCAGTCCCCTATGATGATGAGGACATCATTTTTTGGTGTTAGTTCTATAAGGTGTTGTAGGTCTTCATAGAACCGGTCCACTTCAGCCTCTTCTGCATCAGTGGTTGGGGCATAGACTTGGATTACTGTGATGTTGAATGGTTTGCCTTGGAATCGGACCGAAATCATTCTGTCATTTTTGAGATTGTATCCCAGTACTGCCTTTTGCACTCTCTTGTTGACTATAAAGGCCACACCATTTTTTCTACGAGATTCCTGGCCACAGTAGTAGATATAATGGTCTTCTGAGTTAAATTCGCCCATTCCTGTCCACTTTAGTTCACTGATTCCTAGGATATCGATGTTCAGTCTTGCCATCTCATTTTTGACCACGTCAAACTTCCCTTGATTCATAGATCTTACATTCCAGGTTCCTATGTATTATTGTTCTTTGCAGCATCGGACTTTCCTTTCACCATCAGACACATCCACAACTGAGCGTCCTTTCGGCTTTGGCCCAGCCGCTTCACTTTCTGGGGTTACTTGTACTTGCCCTCTGCTCTTCCTTAGTAGCATATTGGACACCTTCCGACCTGAGGGGCTCATCTTCCGGTGTCATATCTTTTAGCCTTTTGATACTGTCCATGGGGTTTTCTTGGCAAAAGTACTGGAGTGGGTTGCCATTTCCGTCTCCAGGGGGATCACGCTTGGTCTGAGTTCTCTGCTGTGGCCTGTCCGTCTTGGGTGGCCCTTCACGGCACAGCCCACAGCTTCATTGAACTACGCAAGCCCCCTCGCCATGACAAGGCAGTGATCCATGAGGGGGGAGAAATTGGATACTTAACTGGAATTTTAACTTAGACTGAGAAAAATAAAACTACGATTCACAGGGCTGAAGGTATGCCCAGCTGTCACTTTCTGGGTTAAGGCGTGAAAGAAAAAGGCACTTTACAAAGAGAAGATGTGAAGGAAAAAAGTAAACTCTGATTGGTCTTTGACTCCTACTCACCCCCATATCTTCCACATCCACTCACTACTCAAAAACAACTAACAACAACTCCCTATGGTTTTATGCCTTGTTGTTGGCCATCCAGAGGAACTAGATGCTGGACTGGATGGACTTATTGGTCTGATCCAGTAGGGCTCTTCTTGTGCTCTTCTTAAGATCTTCTTAAGATCTCCAGAGAGCTAGGGTTTTTTTTTGGGGGGGGGAGGGGTGTTTGTTTGGGGAGCTGGACCACTTGTTAGGTAACTAAGAATGTTCTTAATTACTTAACAAGTGGTCCAGCTCCTCAAACAAACACCCCTCCTCCCAAAAAACAAAAAACAAAACCCTAGCTCTCTGGAGATCTTAAGAAAAACACACGCTAGAGTTACATGCTAAATGCTAAAGAACTTTTGGAAACTCACAGTCTGATGCTTTCTCAGCAGCATTGCTAGATTAAAGCAGAGAACCTGGGCCAGAAACATCCACCATGATCTGCATTCTGGGGACAGAAGAATGGCTTCTATTGCCTCTCTCACTTGTTGCCTAAACAGTGTTGGAGGAGGAGGAATAGATGGAGAGTACTTTTTACCTCTTCTTCTAATGGTGGGGAAATCACTACTAGCCTCGGGATCAGTGATGACGATAAGAGGAAATCCAGGCTGGAAATAGTGATCCCTGAGCCAATTGATTCTTCCACACTTATAGAGTTGAGACATATTCCTGTACCTCCTGTGACAGCCGATACACCCAGCTAGTGCCTACAAGCACCAAGAGAGTCCCACAATGCCTGCTTTCTTGTCTATTGGATTAAACCAGGGTGAATATACGGATCCATAAACAAAACTATAACAACAGCACAGAGCCTTTTCTCTAGCAAGATTCAATGTAATAAGAACAGTAATCTTGCATGGGAGATATAACAATATAGTATATGAGGATAGACTTTGCCATTGCAATTCTGGATGTATTGAAATTGTTTCACGTATTTGTTTACATTGTCAATTTTCCGTGGATTTACGTGTCAGATATTTAAACTCTATTTTAGCCAACATGATGAACCTTCCTGATGCTTTAAAAGTGCACCGTCTTCTAAATGACTTTGTTCCGGAAATATCAATGAACGTAGCCATGTTTTTACAATCAGCAATAAAGCTAAGTCAGGAAAACTTACAATGAGTAATTGTTTTATGCTACATTATGTTTTATATGTATGGTTACACTTGGTTTTAAATGTGTGTGCGTTTGTATAGTAATCCTTTTTAAGGCATTTTATGCCAATAAAGGTCAACTGAACTGAACAAAACTGTAAAGAAAATTGTTCTGATCCTTAATAAGTAATAATCGGGTGTTATATCTAAAGGTTGCTAACCAGGCCAAGTTAATAACTGACATAGGGGCAGTTTCTAATCTCAATGCCATTGAAGGTACTTTAAAAATTGTTCTCAGATTTTTAATTGAATTAATTCAGTAAAAGAGGTAATTGCTTGCACTCACACCGGTGCTGCATGTAGAAGCTGGTTTAATATCTTCCTTGTAAACATTTGAAGAACTGCAGGAATATCCTGTGCACCTGTTGTAAAGAAAAACAATTGCCCTAGTTTCCCTGTTGGCCTTAGCCACAATTGATTCAATATGGAGCTTCCAGCTTCATAAGAACATAAGAACATAAGAGACGCCAATGTTGGATCAGGCCAAAGGCCCATCCAGTCCAACACTCTGTGTCACACAGTGGCCAGAAATACCAGTGCCATCAGGAGGTCCACTAGTGGGGCCAGGACATTAGAAGCCCTCCCACTGTTGACCCCCTCAAGCACCAAGAAGACAGAGCATCACTTGCCCCAGAGCCCCTATCTTATACCTTGTGGCTAATAGCTACTGGTGGACCTCGGCTCCATATGCTTATCCATTTAACAGACTCACTGGTAGTATTCAGGGGTCATTTCATAGAAAAAGAGCTAGGGGAACTCATTAGCATAACTCATTAGCATATGCCACACCCCCTGACATCACCAGAAGTGTGTCATAAGGCCACACCCCCTGACATCACCAGAAATGTGTCATAAGGCCACACACCCCGCCCCCAACGGTCCCGGCCACCACCGCCGGCCTTGCAGCTCCACTGCCGAGCCCCATGAGGGGCCCATTCAAACGCCATCAACACCAACAGATCATGCATATCATCTCGTTTTGTGTACAACTTTGTCAAACTGAATAGCATTGAAATACAAGATTCCCCCCCCCGAAATGACCTCTGGGAGTATTTCATAGTGACATTCTTCAAAATCCATCAGTGTGATGGATTTTGAAGAATGGATTTTGAAGAATGTCACTATGAAATACTACCAGTGAGTTTGTTAAATGGATTAATCTTGTATTTCAATGCTATTCAGTTTGACAAAGTTGTACACAAAACGAGATGATATGCATGATCTGTTGGTGTTGATGGCGTTTGAATTGCATCCAGTAAACTGAATATTGGAAAAAGAAATTTCTAGTCTTTGGAGACTTTTGTGGCATAATATATCACGGTTTGTTTCCTTACCCACTTATCAAGGTCATCTAGCCAGGTGCAAGTGGAGGAGTGGGGAATCAAACCCGGTTCTCCCAGATTAGAGTCTGCACACTTAACCACTACACCAAACTGGCTCTAGAAAAGTGTAGAATCTGTATTATTTTTGTAGTTTAGACCACAGTTCTTCTCAGCACACCTTATCTAATGCAGCCTGGAAGCCTATAAAGGCCACATGAGGGAAACCACCAAGAGCTTGGACATATCTGTATACTAAAATGCTTAGGATGTAACACTTGTCTATTGGTGACCTGCCCTTCCTATGGTCCGCTTACTCATGACTGACTAGTGGTAGGAAATTTGTCCCATCTAAAATAGTCCAAGTAAGTAGGATGTGTAAAGCTTTCCTATGATTGACAATAGATGTAGATTTAGTTCTGATGTCTCCCCACTAGCATGTACACGACTTATCAATAATAACTGTTCCAAAATATCACCATGTATTTACTTTGGGGAGATTTAATGTGATTCCTTCAGCACTGTTGTTTGGGAGATACCAAAACAGCCCCTTCAGTTATAGGTTTTGCCCCTGTTCAGATAATCTGGTGAGTCCTTGGGGCACGTGTTATTACACTGTAGATTTTACAGCCAAGCACATATAGATCTTCTGGGACCAGTATTGGGCAATAATAAATTGTCCCCAGATCAGAGGAAGCAAAAAATGTTATTGATGGGAGCCAACCAAAGAGTTTTGTCTTCTGCTATGAAAATATACAAGCTGAATTAATGTCCCACATGTAAAATTTTTGTAATGTTTTTAATGTTTTTTAAAAAATTGTGGTTATGGATCTGGATGAATATTGCAATTGGGATTTTTGTGGGTTATTAATCTTTGATTGTTTCGTGTTTGTATGGCTTGTAGGCCATAATAAAGATTACTACAACTATGATGACGACTACTGCTACAAGCACTAAGAAGGGGGGAAAGTAGTAATAAAAGATGGTGGCAAGGATACTCTAGTCTCTGGACTGGTTCTACATGGGAGGGGGGGCTCCCCTATTCTTCCTATTGCCAGATGCCCTGCCTTGTGTCTCCGTTCCTGCCCACCCACCCTTGTACTCCCCTACCTGACTATACATTTTCCCTCTGCTCCACTCAGAGCCTTCTCACAGCCTGTGCTCCTAGTTACCTGTACTGCTCATATATCCCTTTCCCGGATGGTGCTGGGCAATTCGTGCAGATGGGAGTGCAGGTAGTGGAGCACTTGTACGTAACAGGGCAGGGGTGTGTGGCATGGAGAAGTTCACAGAAGTGGGCCCTGCCAGACGTCTCGGGACCCAGCACCTGAAGGCATGCTGCCACCAGCCCTGACTCCAGATGCTGTGAGCGATGATTGTTTCACGCAGAAATATGGTGGAAGGAATTACTGAAATGTGGTTTGCAGAAATGAATAGATTTCCCGGCCATGTAGCATATTTGGAAAACATGATTAAGTCACAAAAATCAATTTCAAATAAATTAATCCCTCTATTCTTCTGTCAGAGAAGCAAACAAGGATTTGCTTTAATCGTGTATAAATATATTTCAATTTATGTCAGTCAAAGTGCCCTGTCAAATCTATTTTGTTCTCCTTTTGCTACTGAACTGAAAGAAGCGAGATGTCACGGTGATCTGACTGACGGAGGAAATGGACTTCTTTAAAGACCCAATCAACCACAGCAACAGTTCACTATAGTTATTGTTGCATTTGAAACTTGTAACACTAAAACATGTCTGACATACTCTGAGATGAGGACAATAGTCAGGCAATATACAAAAGCTACATTATCACTTTATTTTTCTGGCAAACTACCAAGAATGTCTTACAGTAGAAAGGTTCCCAGTGTCCTAATCAATGTTCCCTCTAAGTTGTGGGATCTTGTGAGCAAAACTTCTGCTTTGTGAGCTACCGGCATTAAAGTTGTGAGCCAGCGATTTGGCTACTGCATAAATTAGTCTGCTCTGGCGCCATCCTTCCTGAGCTAAGTCAAAAACGTGTGAGCCGAAGGCTAAAAAACTGTGAGCTAGCTCACACTAACCCATCTTAGAGGGAACACTGGTCCTAATATCTACCAGCACCATTTCAGATTTCAGTGGGTAATGAGGAGGTGGGTTGAAGTAAGTCCAAAGACTGACTCTTGGATATATTCAAACTTAAATTATGATGATGAAGAAGAAGAGATTGGATTTATATCCCACCATTCACTACTTGAAGGAGTCTCAGAGTAGCTTACAATCTCCTTTACCTTCCCCTTCCCACAACAGATACCCTGTGAGGCAGCTGGAGCTGAGAACAGCTCTAAAGGAACTTGTGACTGACCCAAGGTCACACCAGCAGCTGCATGTGGAGGAGTGGGGAATCAACCTCAGTTCTCCCAGATTAGAGTCTGCGCTCCTAACCACGACACCAAACTGGCTCTCAATTGGCACAGTTGTCACAGTCAACAGGCATGCCACCACATTTTGCACTAACTGCAGTTTCCAGGTCAGATTCAAGGACAGCCCCACATAGAGTGAGTTACAGTAATCCAGCCTGGTAGTCATCATTGCCAGTTTGGTATAGTGGTTAAGTGTGCGGACTCTAATCTGGGCGAACCGGGTTTGATTCCTCATTCCTCCACTTGCACCTTGCGCAAGCCGTAGTTCTGATAAGAGCTGTTCTTGAAAAAGAACAGTTTCTGTCAGAGCTCTCTCAGTTTCTGTCAGAGCTCTCTCAGTCGCGGCGCAGCGACTGAAGCCAGAAGAGTGATCCCTGGTGGCCAGTGGTGAAACATCAGAAGCGGCCGTCGCCAGCAGCAGAGGCGCGGGAAGACGTCATCTCCCGGCGCGGCGGAGCCTACTGGACATAGCCGGGGCCAAGGAGAGCAGATTCGCACATCGAAAAGCAGCCACCGCCGGAAGCACCACAAAGAAACGTCCCGCTGGACTGAAGGACCGAGAGCCATCTGAAGCCGAAGATGCCGGAGGCCGGAAGAAAGAACCGTCACCACCTGGGTTCTGGTAGGCTGACCCAACCCCTCTGAGAATATGGCCGTAGTTAGGGACTGTAACATGTGACTAGCACTACTAAAATTGTAAACCGCCCAGAGACCCCTATGGGGGGGTTAGGGCGGTATATAAATTGAATAAATAAATAAATAAATAAATACCTCACAGGGTGTCTGTTGTGGGGAGGGGAAGGGAAAGGAGTTTGTAAGACACTCTGAGACTCCTTTGGGTAGTGAAGGGTGGGGTATAAATACAATCTCTTCTTCTTCCTCCTCTTCTTCTTCTTCCAGGTCACTGTAGCTAAGTGCCGGGAGGAGAGATCGGGAACCAGTCATCTGACCAGCCAAAGATGGTAAAAGGCTGATCTGGCAATGTTGGTGAGCTGGGCTTCCATAGAAAGTGAGGCATCCAGAATTACCCCTAGGCTTTTCACCCTTAGTGCTGGCATCCACACAAGTTTGGAAGCTGGATTCCCAATCCCTTCCCCATGGCTCACGTACAGAACCTCCATCTTCACTGAATTTAATTTCAGCTGACTCTGCTGTCCAACCATTGCCTCCAGTGCACTGTCCACAATGTCTGGGGTGGAGCCCGCCCATGTCCCGTCGCTAACAGGTTCCCCCCCCCCAAGTCTCCACAGGATGCGCACAAGCGCCCAACGGTGCATGCGCACAAAGAGGCCCCCTCCCACTGCAGCCAGGCTTGCCGCCTCTGGAGAGTCGCTATGGCCACTGTCGCGCAGGCGGTTAGAGTGGCTGGGATGAGGGGCCCCACCTCCCCCTCCATTGGCTATGCCTCGGAGCTGTGTTAGGGTCCAGAAGCGTCTTTCGCCCTCTCCAGTAAGCCCACCACCTGCCTTCAGATGTGCAGATACAATTGCTCACTCATGCGTATGCACAAACTTCAGTTTTTTAAAAAATCCATCCCGTTTGCCACAGAAGCAGCACCTAGCGATTGCTGGTGTGATCGCGCCGCACCGCTTCTTTGTCGCGCTGCAGGATCATCGTGTGATTGGCACCTGCCCCCTAACCACGGGACCTCCACGGGACCTCGAAGGGACGTCTGATCGCGCAACCGTGCGTTATTTTCCTCCGGGGCAAACAGGCACGCTCCCCCCCCCCGCATTTTTTGGGCCCGTGTGACTGGGGCCACTGTATATTAAATTATATCTCAATATATGGTCCCTGTCCAAGTAAGATAAGAAGGGAGAAAAAATGCCCATGACGAAATATAAGAGTTCCAAATATGTGCTAGACTTTAAGGAAAGCAGGTACTTACATTAATTAGCATATCATAGGCTGAATTAGCATATAATAGTCTGAAGCTGAAGCTCAAATACTTTGGCCACCAAATGAGAAAGGAGCACTCACTGGAGAAGACCCTGATGCTGGGAAAGATTGAAGGTAAAAAAAGAAGGGGACGACAAAGGATGAGATGGTTAGACAGTGTTATTGATGCAACAAACATGGAGTTGAGCAAACTCTGGAGGGTGATGGAGGACAGGAGGGCCTGGCGTGTTGTGGTCCATGGGGTCACGAAAAGTCAGACTCAACTGTGTGACTGAATAACAACAACAGGTTGGATTCTATGACTTTTCTGCCATGTCTTCCTTCAGTAGTAGGGTAGTCAACCTGATATTTTTCAGTTCATAATTCAGCTGCCACCTGCTCACAGACATATACGCTACTTAATATCCCTAGGATGCATCCACCTATTTGTTGTATGTTGCCCTGTTGTACCACTATAGCAATCATTTGCTTCTAGACTGTTTTGTCCATGCAGAAAAATCAAAGTGTTGGAGATAAACAGTACAATGATCGTGAATATGCATATATAAATCAGAACCAACTCTAATGGAATCACGTATGGGTCAGTGCAGAGTTATTCACTGAACTACTTTCCCTGCTTTGCCATACCAACCAAAGCCATCCTAATTCTATGTAGTGCTGTTCCTTCAGATAACAGAATCCTCAAAAGGTTGGATCCTGCCTGTTTTTTTAATAAATTCCAACCAATTCCCCTCCTTACTACAATATCCATTTTGTGTGACCTTTTTCTATGAGGGCCCCTTGGTCCCAAGCACAACCTTTTTGATAATCAGAGAAGGGGACACCCTCCTCCCTTTTTGAGCAATGAAAAAGCTGGTTGGATCCAACCCAATGTCTGTAACCTTTAAAAATGTTGTTGGAAGGTTTGGTCATTGTGCTTATTCTGGGATCTGTTATTATGAGTTACTGTTTGAGGGAAATGAATGTCAGAGATTTGGCCCACATGAATGTCCATAGCTTGTCAGCATCTATCCCGGATTGCCTGGATAGATGCTGACAGTAATCCAGTTTGACCAAATGTGTGGTACTGATTCAAAGGAAATGAGAATATGTTCGGTTTGCTTCCATCCCATTAAGAGTTGAACGCAACAAAAGAAGGCCATTTCTGTTTGGCATTTATTCCACTCTATAAGGTATAGGTATAGGCAGGCAGACCCTCTCTCTTTAGAATTTAGAAGTGAACACCCTTCATATGCCAGACAGCTTGATAAAAATGCATACAAGATGGAAGCCAGCCTGGCAGGCCTCACAGACATGTCTAGACAAAGACCTTGAAAGGTGTAAGAATCTTGGTCTGACTGTGCTGCAACCGTCCACCCATTCTACATGTTTGCATACGCTGAAACAATGGACTTGTCTCATGCCAGAGCTAACACTATTTACCTGGATTGTTGAGCCTATCAGCCCTGCCTCACTTTCCCCATTTCCCCATTTATTTCACAAAAGCTACCCCTAACACCTACCACTTTCCCACCTAACACAAAAGGAGGGTCGTCAAACAGTACTTTTTAATTTTTGATTAGTTTAATTAGGTAACCATTAATGCTTGTGAGCAGGGGTCGTTTTGTAGAAAAAGAGCTAGGAGAACTCATTAGCATAACTCATTAGCATATGCCACCCCCCTGACATCACCGGAAGTGTGTCATAAGGCCACACACCCTGCCCCCAGCGATCCCGGCTGCTGCCGCCGGCCTTGCAGCTCCACTGCCGAGCCCCATGAGGGGCCCGGCAGTGGACCTGCAAGGCCAGCGGGAGTGCAAGGAAGCCCCGCGAAGGCCCTCCCTGGCCCCAGGCAGGCAGGGGGTGGGGAGAGGCAGGGAGGAAGCAACTTACCCTCCCTTTTCTCCTGCCTCCTCCTGGCTGAATGAGGGCCGGAAGCAGGGTGGCCGGAAGCAGGGGGCAGGGCTTCATCATGTGCCCCGCCCCCCCGGACCTCACCCGGGGGGACTGCGATCCCCCGCGATCCCCCCCGAAATGACCTCTGCTTGTAAGTCACAAGAGTTTCAATTTAAGCTTTATTTTTACATCAGGATATCCTCCGAAACATCACCCATTCCTTTGTCCATTCCTGGGAATGCTATTCAGCCACCTGTAGGTGGTGGTCACATGAGCCAAATAAATTGGGGGGGGGGGAGCGAGGCTATTCTCTCCAGAGGAATTTGAGCTGCAGTTGCGTGATCACACAGTCCTATGAAGCTGTGGGGGCAGCCCACCACTGTGTGATCAGATGCAACCATGGGTGAGTCATTTTTTTTTTTTTTTGCCGTTTGTTTCTGATTCACTTGAATGGGGGATCAATGAATTACATCTCAATACTGAGGGCTCCCTATGGAGTGTGCGATGATGTGCATACTGAGAAGGGGGGGAAACAATGGCATGGAGTTGGGATGGCCTAATCAGACCATCCCGACACCATGAGAGCGTACTGGAGAGATCAGACAGGGGAAAGTCCATCCGTGGCCCGTTGCAACCTGCTTGCTACCAGAATTTCCCTGGTGTCTTTTTACTCTGCTTCTGTGGTGGAGCGAAACGGGTTGCCAATGGGTGTGGGGCACTTCCCAGATGTTCATGTCTGATCATGCCCTTTAAATCCACCTGGCATTCACACCTATGGCAGGGCTAATGGGGAAGGTGATTGCACCCCTAGCTAATCTTACCAGAAGCACATTAGCACCTTAGTTTACACCGGACCTCACCTCTCATGCAAACTATCACAAGTTTTCCAGGTCATTGTCTATCCTGGGAAAGCCATTTTTGGTATTATTTTGAAGCACAAATTTCAGACTAAGTCAGGACACATTTTCCCCATAAAAATAGCACCCAGAGCTCAGGCTCTCTCTGTGTATTTCCTGGATCCAAACTGCATGCCCAGGACACTGGACATCTTGCTCTACTTCTGGACTTCCCACTACTCCCTTTATTTCTTGGTTAGTCTTGGTTGTGTGTAGTCTCTTATGCTGGTATTCTTATTTTCTATCAATTAAATCCATTTCTATTTACAACTTGGACTGATTATTTCTGAGAGTTTCTCTAAGGGAAAGATCTCCGTCAACTTTGGTGGAGAGATCTCGGTAGATTACCCCCCTCTTGCAGCTTCTGTCTCCTTTGCTAATTCCCCATCAAAAAAGCAGGAGACAGCCTTTTTTGGACAACACATAGCCTTTTGGGTAACAGAGGTGCTGATGAAATATTCTTCAAAATATGCAATATATGTCAACTAGGAAAAAGGCTCGTTGTGGAAATAAATACAACGACCTTTAGAAAGAGGCTCTGGGCGGGTGCCCCGGCCTTGGACACTCAGTGTCAATTTGCTGTGGCGAACTCAGCAGGGTATAATGACACTGAGTCCACCATTTTCTCCAGAGGAATTGATCTCTGCTACCTAAAGAACAGTTGCAATTTTGAGTGATCTCCAGCCCTCACCTGGAGATTGGCAACGATGGTTCCCCAGAAGGGAGTGTATGGCTTTGTACCTGCCCGAGGTCCCACGCCTCCTGAAACCTCACCCTCTCCAGGCTCCATCCCTCACATCTCCAGGAATTTCCCACCTGGAGTTGGCAACCCTATTTCATACCCAGCCAATCATCAACCTACCTTTATTTCCCCCCTCACTCTTCAGCTTTCCACCCCCCACACATCTGCAGCCTCTCCCATGCTCTGAAGCCCTGACTGCTACGTCACATTGGCTGTCATACGGGGGCCACCTCAGCAGCATATAAGGATACAGAGCCCACCATTTTCTCCAGGGGAACTGATCTCTGTCATCTGGAAAGCAGTTGTAATTCTGAGTGATCTCCAGCCCTCACCTGGAGATTGGACACATTTTACCTCAGAACAGCAAACTGTTTAGAATGTTAGAGGCAAAAGCCAATCAAGTCGCATATGCAAACGACCTCTGTGTTCCGAGGCAGAGGCCAATGAGGCTGCATATGCAAATAACCTCTGTGTTCTGACTGGCTATGGGGGGGAGAGGAACAGCAAAATGTTTAGAATGTTGGAGGCAGGACTCAGGCAAAGCAGCCAGTGGATAGGGAGACCCTCTGAATGACAGATCAGAGAGCAAACTGATTTTGGAGCGTGTGGAATGTTCTAGAGAAGTGCCACCACCATTTGGCTTTTATTTATAAGGGAGATATGTAAAGGCACTTTGAATGTATTCCTATGGCAAGTTCCCCCCCCCCCAAACAGGTTAATGCAATGCCTGTTAGAGTACTTAATAAAAAAGAAAAGGTTCAGCCAGAATGAAGTATTTTGAAAAGCTGTTTTACAAAACATGACTCTCTTCTCTCTCTTTTTCAGAATTAAAGACTATGTCAACAGACTTGCTTCTTCATTCCAGCTATATCCATTCATAATAAATGATAGATAATGGATCCTAGCTAAATATGATGCTGGATCCCTGATGAAGCCTGTGCTTGTAGATTCATTTTCAGTTTCATTAAGTAAATATACAAGTATACCCATAGAATGATTCTGTTTTTTAAAGAAATAGGAAAGACAGTTTCCTGTGTTTGGGTCACACTTTCATAGAGCGAAGAAAACAGAAACCAGGATGAGGCTATGAAGCTTTGGCTCTTAAGAGCTTTGATTGTGGAACAAAACAAACAGGGGCCCTGGTCACACGGGCCGGATATTGCGGGGGGAGGCGTGGCTAATTGCCCCAGCACAGGTGGATCCACAATTATGTGATCAGACATGCCAGCGGCACGCCACGGGTCCTCCCCTCGGCGTCGGCGGGTAAACGAGGGACCGGAGGGGAATGCTCCGCGCCGGCGCGATCACACCACCCGCGTATGGAGGCAGCTCGTGGCAAACGTTTACTAGTACCTTGGAGGTACTCATTTTTTAACGCACATTGTCGGCGGTAAGCCACGGGTGCGCTCCACTTCCCAGATGTTGGGGTGTGATTGCGCCTGGATAATCCGCCCACCATCCGTGCCACTCCTGCGGCAACTTTGCCGTGTGACCGGGGCCAGGATTAGTCTGGCACATAGCTGGGATCAAGTACTATCTATTGCTGAGGGATCACTCCAGTGGGACAAATGGTGTCCTCACCAATGCTCCCTCTAAGCTGTGGAGTCTTGTGAGCAAAGATTCTACTTTGTGAGCGACTGGCATAAAAGTTGTGAGCGAGCGATTTGGCTACTGCGTAAATCAGTTTGCTCTGGAGCCATTCTTCCTGAGCTAAGACAAAAATGTGTGAGTCGGGGGCTAAAAAACTGTGAGCCAGCTCACACCAACTCAGCTTCGAGGAAACACTGGGACTCCTCACGGAGCTTTGTTAAGTTGGGAAAGTGGCATTTTGGGGGAAGGCTGAAGCCTTTTCTACTTCCTTTTAGTGGCCCCAATCTGAATTGGTGAAACAAATTCCCAGCAGCATGCTGTGCGACCGATGTACTGCAAGTCAGGCCAGGGAACCCCAACTTGACCCATGATCAATTGCCTCATCTGCTTTGGCCCTGAGGTAATGAAGGGAATGAGTGCAGAACCCACAGAAATTCACTGCAAACTCCAAGGAGTTTTTAAAATATACAGACTGTGCCTCCACAGGCAATCCATCTATCATAATGTTGGAAATACCACCAATGTACATAAGAGCTCAGTGAGTCTTAATTACACTTGAACACGATGAAAAGATGTAAGGAAATGAGAAGAGACATGCCCTAGGCAGTGCAGGGGATGCGTCTCTGCCACTTGATTCAATGCCAAAAGGTGAAAATACTACTTTGCTGGTAATCACGACAGAAGAAGATGACCCATGAGGTGAGAACCAGGGGCTGACTGATCCTTTAACTTCCTGGGATAGTTCCTGTTGGTCAGCTGCCCTGCAAGCTGCAGGAGGACAGAAGGAAGCCAGGCCATTCCAGCTCAGTCCCAGGTGGCAACACTGCAAAAGAAGGTAATGCATGACCCTGTGCCTGTTGTAGCCACCAGCCAGGCCCAAGGCAACTGGTGTCTGCACAGGGGCTACCTAGGTTGGTACCCAGTTAGTTGCAGCTCAGAGGGGCACCAGGTGAGGCTTCTCAAAGTCATTTCTTTTTTTTATAATATTTTTCTTTATTTTAAACACACAACAAAAATACACGTACATAAACATACAAACACACATGGGGGGCAATTTTAGTTCCAAATATTTAACATGCTTATGCCAAATTTGTAAACCGTCTCATAGGTTTAAAGTCTGTTTTGCACATATGTAGAATTATATTTTCAGTATCCTCAGGGAAAAAATAATAATTGATTGTGTTGCTTAAGTTCTATTATTAAACCACATCTAAAATCTTGACCATGTATTTTCAAATGTACTTTCTGGTTGGTTTTTCAAAAATAAAGTCAATTTATCCATTTATGCTATTTCCAAGAATTTGTTGATGATTTCTTCTGTAGACGGAGTTTCTGCTCTTCTTCAGTATTTAGCATATAGTATTCTAGCAGAGGTAATCAAATACAATATAAGATAAGAATATATTTTTTTTACAATTTTCAGGTAGCCTTCGGAAAGGGCGGGATGCAAATCCAAAGAATGAATGAATTAATGAATGAATGAATTAATGAATGAATTAATGAATTAATGAATGAATTAATGAATTAATGAATGAATTAATGAATGAATGAATTAATGAAGGTAGGATACTCAACAAAAATATTTCTGGAACAAAGGGCACAAAGCATTTCAAAGTTTTTTGAAGCATTTCATAAATCCAAGCCCAGTATTTTTTAGCTTTATCACACAACCACCACATATGGTAGAAGGATCCAACTTTGTTTTGACATCTCCAACAAACATTTGAGCATTTAGAATCAAATTTAGCCAATATATCAGGAGTAATATACCATCTATAAAACATCTTGTATATATTTTCCTTATAAGAAATTGCTTTTGTAATTTTTATATTTTTTCTACACCTCTCACCATTTCTTATGGTATTACACCAGCATGAGCCACAGAATAAAATATACCATAGTCATTGCCCAAAACCATTAAAAGTTTCAGTTAAAACTATAATAAACTTTGTATAAGAAATTGTAAAAAAACATTTCAATAATACATTGGGATATATTGTGAGAGGAGGGTTTTAACCTTTAAGACTGAAAATTTATAAAATTATATATATTATGTTGCCTTATGTTGTACTTTATGTTTCCTTACATTCTTGAATAGTTTTGTAGGCTGCTGCACAGAATTTTTCACAAAGTGCAGTCACCCGCGGGTTTTCTCTCAGGAGCAATATTTTATTCTTATTCTTATTGTCTTTACTGTTTCCACAACTGGAGCCATAAAGAGCAAACCCTCATCTCACAATAAGCCTCATTCCACAGGAAAACATGGAGCAACATTTTAACATGTCCCGGATTTGAACACTCAGGGTTTCTATTTAGCAGGGAGGAGATATACTTTGAGCAACTCATTTGATAAAAAAGGGCAGTAAAAGAGGACATGTTCTGTTGTTTCTATCTCGTCACTGCCACAGGGACATAATCTTCCATTCAAAGGAATCTTTTTATATCGCCCCCCTACCGCCACTGTTGGGAAGGCTTGCCATCTAGCAAGAGTGGAGGTGAGACTCCTTGTGCATGGGCCACTCAGTTCAGACCTTAGTAGCTGCAGTACAACCAGAAGCAACAGGTGGCCCTACTGTGCCCAATCAGCATAATTGCTGACTGGGTTCTAGCAGTCTGATTGGTTCCATCTGCCCCTGGGGGAAAAGCTCTCAGACCCTGCCACTACCTACGATGGAAGTGAATTGGGTATGAGCTGATAACAGCTGTTACAGTTTCTTTTTTAATTTGTGAGTTTGTTTTTCCTGCTGATGATTATTCCTTTGTTGTTTCATGACATAAACACCATGTGTGTGTTCGATATTCTGTTGAAAGCCACTGGAACGGAACAGTTACTGTATCAGTTTAGTATCTGGGAGACCCATGTTTGAATCCCCGCTTTGCCATGGAAGCTTGCCAGGTGACCTTGGGACAAATCATGCACTCATGGACCTACCTCACATGGTTGTTGTGATGGTAAAATAGAGGTGAGAATGATGAAAGCCATTTTTGCTCCCTATTTGGGTAGAAAGGCAAGGTATAAAGGTAGTAAATAAATATACAACTGCTGCAAAAGTATTAGTAATATATGGCCATGTATTAGTAATATATGGCCATATATATTACTAATATATATTACTAATATATATATTACTATATATTTCTAATATATATTACTAATACATTACATATGGTCATGTACAATATATGTACTGGGTAAATGCAGTAAAGAGAAACTAATGAAAAAAATGTCTCAGGGATTAACTACATGTAATATTTCCCCAGGTCCTCCTCAAGTTCACATGGTCAGTCATGCACTTGGATTTCCATGGAACCAAATGATACATTACACTTTTCATTTGTTTACACTTTTTCCCCCTATGTTCCTTGCAGCCACACAGCAACTGTGAGAAAGCCCAGATGGGCTCAAAATGGTGCCATGGGAGAAGGGGAGGAATGGCTCCTGCCTCCCTACCCCCCAGCAGTTTTATTGTGTGATAACTCCGCTGTGGGAAGTAATTTAGCCAATCTGTCTGTTCCATGTACACATATACTTCACACAGAGCAGCAAAATCAGCAAAATAATCCCCCCGGAATAATTTTTACACCAGAAAACTGCTTGGGGTAGGCATCATTCAAGCCCCTGTGTAGCAGTGGCGGACACAGGAAAACAAGTATAAATAAGTGAAGAAATGAAATGTATGGCTTGCATCTCAGATGCCCACAACGACCAGGTTAACATTGGACTGCAGCATAGGAGGAAAAGAGGGTTCAGCTTTCTGCCTATGATGTTTCCCTGACCTGAAACAGCTGGGGGGTAGATCCAGATAGTCAGCCGTGTTGGTCTGAAGCAGTAGAACAGTAGAAGCTTGGGGGTGCTATTGGTCCATTTTGGAAACCTAAATGTTCCCCATCAGTACATATAGTGCCTCCCAAGGGCAATTATAGGTCTGGAAAACAGCACTTTATCTGACATGCAAAAATAACTGATAAAAATATCATTAATAGCTGTGTTATTGAATGCCTTCAATGATGAAACCAAATATGGGCCCCGGTCACACGGGCCGGATATCGCAGGGGGAGGAGTGGCTAATTGACCCAGAGGGAGGAAACTAACACGCAGCCGCCCGAGCACACATCCCGGTCGAGGTCCTGTGGTTAGGGGGGAGATGACGACCAGACGGGTATCCTGCAGTGCGGCACAGAAGCCGTGCCACGCGATTGCACTAGCAATTGCTCTTTGTGCACATGCACTGTTGGGCGCTGTTGCGCAACCTGCGGAGACTTGGGAGACAAACCCCCCCCTTGTGTGTGACGAACAGGGGTGGGCGGCGGATGCCGTGTAAGTCCACCAGAAACGCAATCAGACCCCCTGCCCTTGCCCCGCGGTTTCCGGAAACTAGTACCTCAGAGGTACTATTTTTTACTCCGCATCTTCAGTGGGGAGCCTCGGGTTAGCCATGGGAGCTGTACGCTTCCCAGATGTTGCGGTGTGATCGCGCCCGGAAAATCCACCTACCATCCGTATCGTCAGCGTGGCTAATGCTCCATGTGACCGCAGCCTTTAATGCTTTTTTGCTTTTGGGGGGGGTAAGTAATGCCCAGTTATGTGATCAAGTTTGTTACATACAACATCAGAGAATCATGTTCACCATGTGATCCCAGACAGAGTGGGACCTCACATATTACTCTGTAGGACATACGAAGGCTATTTAAAGGCATACATGGACATTTCAGCAAGGAACGTGAGAAATCTGCCCCAAGAGAGCTGTTTTGTGCCCTGTAAAATATGATCATAAAAGTGGAATAATTTTATGTACACTAAAATTTTATTTTATTTTATTTATTTATACATTCGGCTTATATACCGCCCTGACCCCGAAGGGTCTCTAGGCAGTTTACATACAAAGTCTAAGTCTACTTTCCCTATCTACGGCCACATGGTACAGGGGCAGGGGCTGCCTACTGGCACCCAGGTGGTGGGGCTTCCTGTTCTCCGGCTCGGCTCCTACTTCTTCCGGCGGTCTTTGGGGATGGTGCTTTCATCCTGGCGTCCAGGGATAGGTCTTCTTTTTTTGGGGGGGTGGCTTTCTTCGGCGGGCCCATCTGGTGCGTGGTTCGCATCAGCGCGGCTCTGGCTAACATCCATTTTGGCTCTGCAGCCCCTGTGCCTCCACGTCAGCGCGCCTTCCGCCTCCGCCTCTGTGGTCATCCGTTCCACTGCTCAATGTTGCACCCTGCTGGCCACCAGGGCTCGCCCTGCCGATCTCGCCGCCATTGCCTCGTCACTCCGCCACCACCGATGCTCCCACCACACCTCGCAATGGAGGAGGGTACCCCCTGCCACCTAGGGCAGGTACCCATTTATCTACTCACTGTTGTTACTGCTTTCAAACCGCTGGGTGGGCGGGAGCTGGGACTAGGGATGGGAGCTCACCCCAGCCATGGTGGGTCTCGAACAGCCATAGCGGTTATTACAGCAGGCGTTTTACCGCCTGCGCCACCACTCCCTTTTAAATAGAAACAAGTATCTTTCATCCTAAAACCCATTTACATGGAAATAAGGCCTACTGATTCTGACAGAGTTTCCTTTCAGGTAAACACTTTTAAAATGTAGCCTCTGGCTGGGATCCTAAAATAGAGTTAAAGGTAAAGGTAAAGGTTCCCTTGCTCGAAAGCCAGTCGAATCCGACTCTAGGGTTGCGGTGCTCATCTCCGTTTCAAAGCCGAAGAGCCAGCACTGTCCGAAGACATTTCCGTGGTCATGTGGCCAACATGACTGAACACCAAGGCTCACGGAATACTGTTACCTTCCCACCGAAGTGGTACCTATTTATCTACTTGCAATTTCTTGCTTTCGAACTGCTAGGTTGGCAGGAGCTGGAACTAGAGTTGGGAGCTCACTCCGTCATGCGGCACTCCGTCATGCGGCATCCACAGGCTGCAGTTCAGCGTCTTAACCACTTGAGCCACCGCAGCTCCTAAAATAGAGTTACTTGAAAGAAAATTTACTTGAAATCAATGGCCTTTTATCTGAGTAAACATGGCGAGGATCATGTTACCATTCTTTTTGCCTGTCTTTTCTCAGCATTCCCAAGTCAGTGGGTGAATTTGCCCTGTTACTTGAAAGAGTTCTTAAAGAAAGTCCTTTCCTCCAAGTAAGATGCAGATTTATTTCTCTTTTCTCTGTGAGGTGAAAGGAAATGCTGACACAACAGCTCAGGAATCAGTTCAGTTACAATCCAGAAGGATGAAATGCTTCAGGTTTCTAAAGCTCCTGTTGTGCTTTTTGAGCATCTGAATTACTTTCATCTCACTGGAAAGAGGGAGGGACATGGTATAAAATAAATCCATTCTCAGCCCTTCATATTGTGTATGGAGGTAGTTCACATGATCACGCACATCTCTTAGGGCCAGAGTAGCTGCGATGAGGTATGCATAGGTTTTCAAAAAGAGTTCTTAAAAACCCTTTGCAAAAATTGAAATGCTGCAGTTGGGATCCTGAACCAATCTAAACAAAAGTGGATGTAGAAAAGAAAGGAAAACATTTGTGTGTCTTTGGGACTATTTTCCCAATCGAAATCACCTTTAGATGCCTTTCTAACCAAAGGGGGAAATATGCAGGGTCTTCCTATCTTTTATAGGAAAGAAATAGAGGGAACAACGGCAAATGCGGGGAGGGCGGGGTATAAATAAAATAAAATAAAATAAAATAATTAAATAAATTTTATCAGAAAGAAAGATAGCACTGCTCTTTGCCCTGCTGCTACACTAATCAAAGTTGCACTGCATTCACACAGAATGGTGGCAAGGGTGTGGGAGGAGACTAAAAAACAGACAAGCCAGAGAGGGATACTGTTTCATGCATCTCATCTATTTGGGGTCTTAGTTATCACCTACTGATGATTTTCTGCAGAATGCATGAAGGATCTCCACTGAAGGCTGAGCGATATAAAAGTTCTACTAGTGGAGGCGGTAGGGAGGTGAGAGTAGCCATGAAGACCTGTGGTGAGGTTCTTATTCTTTCTTCCCTGCATGGTCCAGCATCTCTGGGCTTCCCCATCTGGGGAGTGGATGGGGAGACATGGCTGGCAAACCAGTAGGGTAGTTCATTTCTGGCAGTAGCCCTTTTCAGCATGACAGTGGCTGTTTCTACACCAAGATGGCAAGGAGGTGAGAGAAGCCAGGAAGACCCGCATGAGCTTCCCCTTGTTCCTGCCCTCCCCATGCAGCATCTCCAGGATTCCATGTCTGGGAACTGGAGAAAGCATGGCTAGAAAACCAGCAGGGCAGTGCCTTTCTGGCACTAGCTACTTTCAGTGTGACTGTACCCTATGGTCACACTGCAAAGCACAGGCCACAGGGCAGTGCCATGAGGTTAATCCCAGGAGGGCATTGAAACTCTAGCTGGATGTTCTAGAAAGGCCCAGGGACTGAGTGAAATATATTGTTGCCCAAATCTGTGGGTTTTTTTTTTAAAAAAAATCCTCAGATCAATAAGGCATATTGGGGTATTCTGTTTAATAGTGCTGCAAGTGCTCTGTATGTTTAAATCTTCGTTAATGCTTGAAGTGATACTTGGTTAATGCTCGGAGTGATACTTAAATAATGAACATAGATAATATTTATGGCAATTAAATAAGTTAGTTAAGTCCCACTGCTGGACCTACTGATGGCACCTGGTATTTTTGGCCACTGTGTGACAGAGTGTTGGACTGGATGGGCCATTGGCCTGATCCAACATTGGCTTCTCTTATGTTCTCTTATGTTTATAGATTGGTTATCAAAATGTCACAAAGAAGAGACTGGAATGCCTGAGTAAGGAAAACTAGATAAATCATGCACAATATCAATTGAAAATATTAAGATTATTTGGTAAGGAAATTTCAAAAAATTGAAAATCGTATCTTACAAAAAATAAAGAATCAAGAAATGAGAATATATTGAAAGCAACAAGTGAATAAAAAACTGAGATTCTAAAGAAAGTGTAGGATATGAGAGAGACAAGAGTCTATGTTAACTAAAGTAAAAAAAAGTTGTAAGTATTAGAATCAGATTGTAAGGCTGATAAAACAGTTAAATTAGAGAAGGAGGACAAAATGGGATAAGATAGAAGATATAGATAACAAATAGTAAAGGACAAGTACTAAAATAAGAAGGCTAAGAGAAAAATTTGGAGAAAATTTAAAACAATATTATGAAGACTTATTTGCAGTTCCAAAAACATCTTCACTTTTAAGACAGAGTCTATCTTTTCTTTTTTATCTTTATAGTTAAAGACAAGTACCTCAGGTATTATCAATCTGTATGGTGTGGAGTTTTTCTGTAAAAAGCTGGTTAAATTTTTGTACTGTTTCCTCTTCTTTCTTATTTTGAATGGTATGTCTTTTAAGACTCTAATTTCATTGTCTTTGATTGTTAGGGTTGTCCCATTTGTGGCCTTGAGCACCACGTCTCTTGTAGATCTTTTTGAGAATCTCACCATTATCTCCCCAGGCAGGTTTTTTTTTCCTTGATGAATTCTGGATATGTCTGACAGATCATATCCATATCACTTTGCAGTACATCCGCAGTTAAACCTTTCATTGGGGCCAACACTTCACTTCCTTCAGATTCTCACCCTTCTGTTCAGGAACACCTTGAAATCTCAGAGCAAAAGTTGATTTTTTCCATTTGTAGTCTTAAAAGCTGGTCTTTGTCAGAGGTCCTCTCTTTCTCCACTACTTCCAGTCTTTGCTTCATTGCTTTTGTCTTGGCTTCAACCTTTCCCCCTGATTTTGCATTCTCCTCTGTTTTTAAATTAGTCTCTTTCAGCTGTTTTTGGAGCACTTCAAAGTTAATATTAAGATTAGTCATCTGATCCAACAGAGGGCGCAATGCTGTAGTCAACATATTGGGAAAGTCAGTATTTACTTCCAGTTTGGCAACCGGATGTGCTGATCTTGTAGTTCCTGGAAAGTGCTTCGGACTCGTCAACATCTTTTCTGCCCAACTAGTTATTGTTTCCAGTTCAGGGAAAGTTTTTTTAAAAGTCAGTGAAAGTTTATTTATAAACTCGCTTTAGTTGAGTCTGTGCTTTACTTGATTTAATCCAGAGTCGCTGTTTCTCCTAGCCCCCTCTATCACTTAAACAGTTTGTTTAAAGTTGGGGGGGCAGATTCCCTCCCCCTCCATTGTTACAGATCAGGGCTTCAGATGGGTGCTTAACCACATAGCCAGTTAAAGAGAAATAACACACATGCTTCATTCCATGCCAGCTGCAGAGGTAGGGAGAGCTTTGTAATTTCACTGGATCACTTGTTCGCTCGTCCAGTGTATGCCTCTTGGTGCCATGATGGCACTGCGACAGCTAGATCTATTGAAGCAAAGAGGAGCCTCGATCTCTTGGCTGCAGCCTCGGAAGAGGCACCTCTTGTGTCCCAGGCTGGGAGTTCCCTCCAAGGACTCCGAGGGGGGTCTGGAATCATCTGGCACCTCCTCATCCACCGTGTCACAGGCCACTCCTATTGGAGCTTCGAAGGAGTGCACCCGCCATTCGAGTCGCTGAAACTGGAAGCCCCAAAGACTGTTATGTTCTTATAAGGCTCACAACACTTAAAAAATAAGGTGTTGGGACATTTATCAAATATGGCAAGAAGCCTTGTCTCTCCTATAGCAGACAAAGTAACATGTAAGAAATGCTGGTTTGCCAGTAACTATTCTTCCTTGTTTATTAATAGTTTATTTGTTCATTTTCATGTATGTACAGTTGGAAAATTAAAATTTAAAAAAATTCTACTTGTGGTAATGACTCTTTTAATGGTTTGCTGTAGTAGTTAGGAGTACGGACTCTAATCTGGGAGAACCAGGTTTGATTCCCTACTCCTCCACATGCAGCTGCTGGAGTGTCCTTGGGTCAGTTACAAGTTATTTCAGAGCTATTCTCCTACGAGCAGTTCTCAGAAGAGCTCTCTCAGCCCCACCTACCTCACTGGGTGTCTGTTGTGGGGAGGGGAAGGGAAAGGAGATTGTAAACCACTCTCCTTCAGATAGTGAAGGGTGAGGTATAAATCCAATCTCCTCCTCCTCCTCCTCCTCCTCCTCCTCCTCCTATCTCACTCACATGTACCAGTAATTTCTTGATGCCATACTAATGAGGTAACATATATATCTACACTAGCTCTATACACAGTTGGATCCTACAACACCATTCCACTGAGCTGGATCCTATGAGTCCTTTCTAAGTCTCCCTCCAACAGAGAAAGAGTTCCTACACCAAAGAAAGACTTTTTTCCACTGGAGGAAACCTCGAAGGATGTCTTAGCAGGACATTGTGTCAGTTGGTTGGTCCTAATAAGATTTCTGTCTTGTTTTTGGATTTAGCAGATGGCAGTCACAGGATCCAATCCATAGTTCTTAGAATTGAGTGTTCTCAATCATTTCTGGCAAGATTTCATTGGTCCCATTCACACGCGGCGATTTGGTCCGGGAGCGGGCCAGTTCGGGGCCGGATCAAACCGGCGCGATCACACCACCACATCTGGGAAGCGTCCTGCTTCCGCACCCGAACTGGCCCAAACCCGGGAAGAACCGCCGCAAAATGAACCACCTACCTTGGGTGGTTCAAATGGACGCGGCGCGGCAAGCAGACGTTTGATCGCGCCGCGTCCTTTTCGCCGGCACAACCCCGGGCCGGAGCCGAACTGCGCATGCTCAGACATGCACAGTTCAGCCGGCCCCCGGTTAGGGCGTGTTTTCTCCCCGGCGTTTGATCGCGCTGGGGAGAAAAGGCGGCACGGCCGGGGGATCCGTGTGATCCCGCCGCGCCGTGTCAACGTTGGCGCGGCTTTTAAAAGCCGCGCCTTCAAGCGCCTTTTCCCCTGCCGTGTGGCAGGGGCCTTAGATTATTTGCTTTTTGGTACCTAAGACATAGCCTGAAGCTGCACCCTTGGGACTGTGTATGTCCATGCTTCAGATCTCTTTTCAGGTGTATAAAGGAAGAGAGACATGTAGCATTGGTCCCATATGACTTCTTGAGTTTGGCCTGGCAAAACAAATGCTATGGACCTGGTTTCTTCCTTCGCCAAACCAACAGAGCAGTGCATTGCTCCTGTATTTTTGGTTCCAGGCACTTGGGGATAGAGACGTACACTCCAGGTGCAGTTGCTCATGCCGCTGACAAGAATCCACTATCATAATACGCTGCCTCCCTAAATGTATATTATATTATTTATCTAATCAAATAGATTTAATCCTTCCTTAGGAAGAACAGGCAAGTTTGCATCATTCTTCGAAAAGTGCTCCCTCACAATTGACAGAGTCTAATTCGTTCTCATCACAACAATCTGGTGGAATGCAGAATGTTGATGAAGCCAGCCATTATAGCTCTCTGTCATTATCCTTGCAGGAGACAATCTCTAAGGAAACAGAATACTTTTGTTAGCATTTGTCTCCCTTCAACAGTTTTCCACCCCAACAAAACTGAAATGGCATTCACCTTAGGAAATCTCTTAACCCAGCTGTGAGTGCTAACAGTACTAGAGAAAAGATTATCATGTTAACAGGGTTTGAATGTATGATGCCATTTCCCCTTCTCTTAATTGCCCCCAAGGCTTTGATCTGGTTGCTTTGTTATCATTCAGGAAAGTGAAAAGAAACAGAACAAGTACAAAAAAGAAAGAAAAAGAACATGAGCAGCTGTATGTCCCACTGGGAATTCATGTCATTTTTTTTAAAAAAAAAGTTTTTGAAATTCTCCACTAAATTTCCAAAAGAACCACCTAGCAGTTGACAGCCATGGTAGAGAAGCTCAAAAGACGGGCTGTCCCTGGTTTGAATTTCCCTTCTTCCATAAATTCAGTAGGTGGTCTTAGGGACACCCTCCTTAACCCCCTCCCCCAGGCATCTGGACAATAGTGTTAATCTACTTTATAGGATTATTGTGAGAAACACTAACATAATGTACATAAATGACTTTGAATTCTCTGAAGTAGGGCTTCCCCCGCAGGGTAATGCACCAGAGCAGAGTTCGAGAACCATTTTGATAAAGTTCTTTTTACGAGTTTATGAGTTTTCAGTGCACAGATTGAAAACTTGATTTCTTTCTTGAGAGTTCCGACACCTCTTTAAAACAAACAAAAAAAAGCCTTGCTCTGAAGTGTTAAACAAATATATAAGATCTTTTATTATGATGTTCCAAATCTCTGTATGGGCCTGTAAACTATCTTATCATGTGATTTCCTTGAATGCCAGTGCAGTATAATGGACTAGACCCAGTTTCAAATCCTCACTCTGCCACTGAAGCTTTCTGGGTGACCTTCGGCTAGACAAACACACTCAATCCAACCTACATTGCAGGGTCATTGTGAGCATAAAATGGAGGAGAGGAGAACAATGCAAGCTGCTTCTTGTGCCCTCTGGGGAGAAAGGAGGGGTATGAATTAAATTAAAAAATAAGTTGAAATGTTTTACTGACACAGGCAGAACGACCCTCAGAAAGGTAATAGGGACAGAAAAGCAGTGGACTGTATTAGAAGATCCTCTAACCCTTTGCTGGGCTTGAAAGTTACCAAAATGTCCCCTCTTCCTAGGACAGCAGTGAGGAAAAAGCTTTCTCGGAGCAGTGCTTTGTGACATTTGCAACCGGCATCCCAGTTTTCTCTCTTGGCTCTCTGTCGTGCTTGCATGCCTGAAATTTCTGAGTTGAAGCTGCCAAGCTGGACCACACTGTAAATTTCATACATGGCACATTCCTGAGGGACACCTTCCTCACATGGCCACATGAAGAGGTTACATCTAAGTGTGTCAGAAGGTGAAAGAAAAAGGAGGCAATGAAGCAGCAGAGAGAAGCAAGGATCCAGAGGAAGAGAAGAAGAAGAAGAGGAAGCGGTTGCTGTGGGGGGAAAGGGTGAGGCAAAGCAAGCAGTGAAGGAAAGGTAAGACAGACATTCATTCACCCATTCAGTTGCAGGCCACAGGTTGAAGCCAGGGAGGTTTTTAAAGCCAATCTTGCCCAGTTTCCTTCCTTACTACAGTCCCCATCCCACAAGACATTCATTCACCCATTCAGTTGCAGGCCACTGGTTGGAGACAGGAAGGTTTTTAAAGCCAATCTTTCCCAATTCCCTTCCTTACTACAGTTCCCATCCCACAAGGCTTTTGCCCATATTGGTCCCATGAGCCCCAGCATAACCCCTTTCATTGGTCAAAAGGCCCCCTTTTTCATTGGTAGACATGCTGGTTGGATCCAACCCAATGTTTCCTATACACCCGCCCACCTACTGACTACTGTCAACTGGCCTTGAATTTACTGTACCATTGGGTCAGGATTTTTATAGCCAGATTGTGTTTGTTTTAAATGGTACCCATTGTTTTTGATGTTCATACTGTGCTAAATTGTAATTGTACTTATTATAATGATGTTACCCGCCCTGAGCCTGTCCATGGGATGGGCATGATATAAATACAAATAATAAATACATACGATAAAGAAATAAAAACATTGCCACCTTTCTGTGAGCACCTGCCTTTCACTACATAGCTAACAAAACAAGATAAGCACAAGATTAACAATGACATATACACAGAAAAAAATTATAAGAAAACAAGACTGCTATTTTCATTATGGGCCTGCAAGATGGAGCTCTTCCACCAGGCTTTTAACTAGGGCAATGGACGTCCCTCCCTCTTGACTGGGCCTGTGCTCAATGGGTCAGATTTGCATACCAGAGATGGAATCTGTGAGGTTTTAATTTCAATGGCAATGGCACTGGATGAAGGTTATTGTGGTATTTTACTAGTGTTTTGTGTTAGTTTTGTATATTTTATTTTTTATCAAATTTGATGTAACCTGCCCTGAGCCTGCCATGCGGGGAGGGCGGGATAGAAGTCAAATAAATAAATATATGCTGAGTGTCAAAAAGTGTCCAGCAGGGATTCCATAAATACAATAAAATTGTCGGCTCCTATGACTCCAGTTCTGTGGCAGCTGCACTGGCTACCAATTAGTCTTCAGATCCAATTCGAAGTGTTGGTGTTAACCTTCAAAGCCCTTAATAGTCTGGGACTCTCATACCTACAGGGCCACCTCTCCCGTTACAACTCCCCGTGCTCCCTTTGGTCATCATCTAGGGGTCTCTTGCAGGTGCCTGGCCCCAGGTTGGCACAGTTAGCTGTCACCAGGAGAAGGGCATTCTCGGTTATGGCCCCTAACCTGTGGAATGCACTCTCAGATGGCACCTGTGCCCTGCTGGACTTGTTTAGCTTCTGCAGGGCAGGCAAAGTTGAATTATTTAGGTTGGTGTTTGAGGGTTTGGGCTGTTTTAATAGCGATAGCCACATATTTTATCATTCTAATAATTTAATATTACTATTTTATATTTGTTATATGTTGTTTTTACCTTATTGGTTTTAATGTTGTAAGTCACCACGAGATCCTTCAGGTGAGTGGCGACTCAAAAATCTCATCAATAAAATAAAATTATAAATAAAATAAGTAAAAGCAACATAATGCGTACACCATCATCAACAAATGAACTGAAATTGAATCAATCTTACAAGGACCAATGCCAGAAGGCAAGGATAGGATTGTGGGCTTACCTCATAATGCGCTCAGCGAGTGAACTCTTTGATTCCCCGTTGAGGATCTCCCTTTTCCTCAGTGTATATTCCTATTTTTATTTTTATTATTTTTTGCAGCCGACTACAGATTGTGAAACGGGGTTGTTGTTGTCATCGGACACCAGCTATGTCAGAAATACGGCTGGTGGGCTGGATTTGCGTTGGTGGCTCACCACTTTTACAGGCCTTTTTAAAATGAATACATCCATCTAGTGTAGAAGAAGCAGAGTTTTAAATAGATCAAGACATGTCACGTTCAAAGGAGACCAATCGCTTTCGCTGAAAATAACAAGGAAGCTACAGAGGGCTAACAGAGTTTGCGGGTTACTATTTTTTTGTTTTTCTTTTCATAAATTATATTTTCTTTAAAAAAAAATACTTGGATCTTCTCAGGTGTTGTTTTATGTTTACAGTACTTTTTAGTTGGCGCCCCCCCCTTCATGTTGTGCTCATGAATTAGTGTTCAAAAGATAGGCATATTAGTGCCCATTAGGTGATATAGCTCAGACGATAATGATACAATTAGGAAAGAGCATTCAGAACTTAATTACTGTACTTTCTGATTCAGTAGCTACTATAACCTTCATTAATAATGTTAGCCCTTCTTGGAAAAGGCAATGTCTGGTGTACAAAGTAGATGAGAAGAAGACCCTGAAGGAGGCAGCAAAGAAGACAATTAGGATAGTGAGATCAGCGCCTTCTCTCTTTTGTTGAGTGTCATTTCTTGTCTGTCTCCAGATTGCTGTTCTTAGGGCAATTTCCTCCTTCTTCTTGGAAGTTCAACCCCTCAGTCTCTCCATCTCTCAACTGGAGATGTAGTTAAGAAGCTATCTCGGTCTCCCTCTTTCCTATCAAGTATATTAGTTCCTAAATAAACTTTTTCTTTAATCAGGTTGTGCACCATTGCTATGTTAATTACTCCGCAAACAGCCCTTTATTTTTTCCTTGTTTTCACTATACTCTGGAATATTTCAGACTTTTGTTGCAAATGTTTTCATTTCATTAAGGACATGGCTTTGTTCAACTTCCTGGGTTTGGTGTAAAACTGCTGTTCATAAAACACATTGTGGGTGGTTGGGAAAGGGGAGCAGGAAGGTAGAGAAACCAGTGTGTTGGTTGCAGGTTCCTGCGACTTGCGGCCTGAAATATGCTCAGTGGGAATGGTCCATACAAGATGACAGTCCCGCAAAGAGCCTAAGTAGAAGCTGGGGTTGTTATACAAATAGAATCCGTTTTTTGTTTTTTAAAAAAAAATTAAGTCAAAATGAGGAGGAAGGTCTTTAATTGCAATCAATCACCGGAAAACATTTAGGCCAAACCAGGAGTCATTTCATAGAAAAAGAGGTGCAAGAGCTCATTAGCATAACTCATTAGCATAACTTATTTGCATATGCCACACCCCCTAACATCACTGGAAGTATGTCAGAAGGCAACACCCACCACTCAGGCTCCACTGGACTGTTTTGGACTGCTAGCTATTGGGGGAGGTAGGAACGAGCAGAGCTGTCCTGGCAGAGGAGGGAGAGCTTGTACCTGAATAAAACTTGGTCTTAAAGACGCCACTGGACTCTTTTGGATGGGGGGGGGGCCCCTCTGCAACTTACCTGGCTGCTTCTTGCTCTGACTGAGGGCTGCTGGGAGCAGGGGGTGGGGCTTGTTGCATGTGCTCGCCCCCTGGGCTCTTTACTGCCAGAGCTCTGCTCCTGTGTGTTCCTGCAGGAAATGACCCCTGGGCCAAACAGCCCAACAAAAAATGACCGCCTTCTGAGCACAGTCAGGAAATACATGAAGTTTTTTACTTGGAGTGACATAGTCATGAAAATAACATTTAAAAAGCAGAATTGGTTACAAAAGACAATGCATCATCTGAGCAATAGTTCCCATATTGGTCAAATGTAAAGAAAGGTGTGTCTACACAACATCGTCAAGTGTTTACTTAATCTAACCTGAATCATATTGGCCAAGGATTCTTTATACCCAAACAAAGGTGTTTTTTCTCTGATACGGAGCTAAAATACTTTTTGACCCAGACACTGCAAAATGTTACCCTAAACAACTAAAAAATACTATGAACTTTATACCCATCTTCTATACCAAAAGAATGTTATTGTCTTGTCTGCTAGCATCAACTGGAACAATACCCTAACCTACAAAGGAAAATGCCTACTATTTAATTGGCCTTCATTATATCCTAATAAAATCTTACTGAGGAGAAAAATCGATCAAACAAGAAAAAGATGAATAATCAAAAGAAAGGAAAAAAACCCCTTTATATTCCCATTCACACTACAGTGTTGCCAACCTCCAGGTGGGGACGGAAGACTTCTCAGAATTATGATTGACCTCAGATAACAGAACATCTATATCTAAGGAGAAAGGAAAGAAAACCACTAATAACTAAACCCCAAGAATAGGAGATCATTACATCAGCTTATATAAGTGTTAGTCTAAAATGATAGTATTACATTGAACATAGTCGATTAAGCTAAATTATTCATCTTTTTAACCATTTTTAATTGTTTAAAGACAACCTCAAGAGCATCATTTATAACAAATGTTTAAGGCATCATTCAGAGTTCTTCAGCCTTCACTTTGCTTTGTCTTTTCTAATCCTAAATTGGTATTCTCGTTTAGGGGCAGCTACCCCCTTTTCTGAAGCAGAGTCCTCGTCAGAAGACACAGAGTACGATTCACCCCGGATATTTCCTGAGTCAGACCTGGCAGCCCTAGTGGCTGCACCCACCACAGTGTGTTGGAATTCCAAAGATGCCCACAGGCTCAAAAAGGTTGGGGGTCACTCCTGTATTCTGTACCATCTATCCTATGTGCAATCCCTCCCCAATTTCCCCCCTCCACAGCACCACCCCCAAATCTCCAGGAATATCCCAGACTGTAGGTGGAGGCCATGATTTTAATAGGAATATTTGGAATAGCCCAGTGGTCTGTGACAGTCATTTGCAGGAGTAATGTGCACCTCTGCAAGACACCTGCGTATCCATGCACTATTGTTTGGATACATATCCCATGACCTTCAGAAGCCTACAGAGAATTTGAGAAAATCCTTAGAACTGGAAATTTGACAGCAGTCCTGCAGTAGCGTGCTCAATTCAGGCATCACAGAAGAGGCATTGTGAATGCCAACAAAAAGTGTACTGGGTTCGAGGGAGATAAAAAAAAGAACTAAGTACAAAGAAATAAACTCCTATACACCAACTGAGATTAGCAGGCCACACAGACGGCATCAAAATATGCAGGAACAATCAGAAAGTTATCATTTAAAGAAACATTAATCCTACCACGGCAAAGAGAAGAAAGCAAGAGCACCTGAAGCATGAAGGAAGGAGTTTTGCTCACTATTCACTTAGCTTGTAGCTTCTTGTATCTGGTGGTGGTGCTGCCAAATTCCTGGAGATTTAGGAGTGGAGTCTTTGGAGGGCAGGGTCTGGGGAGGGGGGACCTCAATGGGGTATAATGTCATAGAGTCCACCCTCCAAAGATGCCATTTCCTTCAGAATAACTGAAGTTTTTTATACTGGACATAAGTTCCTATTCCAGGAGGTCTCCAGTCCCCACCTGGAGGTTGGCAACCCTAAGGCAGGCCTCAACCATCTGTACTAGTCAAGTCAGGCAATTGAGGGAGACAGCTAAGAGAACTTCCTCCAGAGGGTGGAGGGTCCTTCTCTTATCTTGAGAGACATCTTCCAATGACAGCAAGAGTCTCTCTTAGTTCTAGAGGCGCCTGATGTGCTCCCTTGTTTTCAGTCACTTTGTACAGGTACAACGTTTGCATTACTTGAACTTTTGAACTGCGCAAATGTTCTTTTAGAACCACACACTCCTTCCCCCCCCCCTCTAAAACTGCAGGGTATACATCTATTTAGGCATTTTAAAAGGTCCTGATGGGAATTTTTTTGCTTGCTTTGGCTTAACAGTAAGTACATAAGAGAAGCCAATGTTGGATCAGGCCAAAGGCCCATCCAGTCCAACACTTTGTGTCACACAGTGGCCAAAAATACCAGGTGCCACCAGGAGGTCCACCAGTGGGGCCATTATTGATAAATTACTGATAAATTACATGAACAGAGGGCTCTTTTTGTAGCAGGAACTCCTTTGCGTATTAGGCCACACGCCCGTGATGTAGCCAATCCTCCAAGAGCTTACAGTAGCTCCTGTAAGAAGAGCTCTGTAAGCTCTTGGAAGATTGGCTACGTTAGGGGTGTGTTGCCTAGTATGCAAAGGAGTTCCTGCTACAAAAAGAGCCCTATGATGATGATAGATAGATGATAGATAGATAGATAGATAGATAGATAGATAGATAGATAGATAGATAGATAGATAGATAAAGAGATTGGATTTATACCCCACCCTTCACTACACAAAGGTGTCTCAGAGCGGCTTACAAACTCTTTTCCCTTCCCCTCCCCACAACAGACACCCTGTGAGGTAGGTGGGGCTGAGACAGCTCTTGACAGAAACTGCTCTTTTTCAAGAACAGCTGTGCCAGAGTTATGGCTTGCCCAAGGTCATCCAGCCAGGTGCAAGTGGAGGAGTGGGGAATCAAACCCGGTTCTCCCAGATTAGAGTCCGCGAACTCCTTTGCATGTTAGGCGACACACCCCTAATTTAGCCAATCCTCCAAGAGCTTACAGTAGCCCCTGTAAGAAGAGCTCTGTAAGCTCTTGGAGGATTGGCTACATTAGGGGTGTGTGGCCTAATATGCAAAGGAGTTCCTGGTACAAAAAGAGCCCTGGTTGCCATCTCCAGGTTGGGAAATACCTGGAGATTTGGAGGGCAGAGCCTGAGTAGGGCAGGGTTTGGGGAGGGGAGGGACTTCAATGGGATATAATGCCATAGAAGCCACCTTCCAAAGCAGCCATTTTCTCCAGGTGAGCTGATCTCTGTTGCCCGGAAATCATTTGTAATCCCGAAAGATCTCCAGCTACCACCTGAATATCAGAGGATGGGGGGGGGGTAAGGTTGCCAGATCTAGGTTTGGAGACTCCTGGAAATTTGGGGATGGAACCTGGGAAGGACAGGGGAGTACAATGCCATAGAGCCCACCCTCGAAAGGATCCATTTTCTCTGGGGGAACTGATCTCTGTAGTCTGGAAATGAGCTGTAATTCCAGGGGATCCCTGGGTACCATTCAGACACAGCATCTATGCCCTAAACCCATGGCATCGTTCCAGAGGCCACATTCTCAGTCATTGTATAGGTCACAAAACCTGTACATGGGAATGCATTATGAGTTTCATCAGATTCCCAGCTGCTCAGGATATCTTGTAAGAAGTCAGGTCTGGCGAGGAAACTCTTAATGCAACAGAGAAACTTTGAAAGCTGACACCAAATATCTGCTGCAGTAAACTTTCAAGGTGGATTTGACGGCTCTTGTTGAAGGGAAATAAGTTTAAAAGGAAAAATTCAGCATGCGGAAACAGAAAACAAAGGTGCAAAGAATAAAGGTCTGTGGTTTTGATGTGTGCAAAGGAAAAAACAAAGGGTGATTTCTCACGAGAGCTTGCAGCGCAGCGCTGTTTGCCCCAACACAAACATGTCAATTTCACACCCGAGGCTGCGGGGCTGCATTTGACCCACGGCTTCGCCCGATTTCCTCCACAGTTTCATGATCCTCAAAAACCAGGATCATGAAACTGCGAAGGAAATTGGGCGAAGCCTCGAGTCAAAATGCAGCCCTGGAGCTTCGGGTGTGAAATTGACATGTTTGTGTCGGGGCAAACTGCGAGGCAGCTCTAGTGAGAAATCGCCCAAAATTGAAACAGGACATTCTGAGACACCCTGGTGCAGCTGGGCAACTCAGTAACATTCCTAGATGAGAATAAAGACACCTCTTAATTGGGGGGGAGGGGGTTCTTTATGTCCCTTTTAGGTGTTACTAGAATATCATCTTATCAAATGCTTTAACTTACCTTGAGTGCTGCTAAAGATAAGCAAATCCCCCTCTCCCAATTCTAAAATGTGTAACTAAAAGAAGAGAAGAAAGAAGAGACTAGATTTATACCCCGCCCTTCACTAAGAACATAAGAGAAGCCAATGTTGGGTCAGGCCAATGGCCCATCCAGTCCAACACACAGTGGCCAAAAATACCAGGTGCCATCGGGAGGTCCAGCAGTGGGGCCAGGATGGAGCAGTTTACAATTTCCTTTCCCTTCCCCTCCCCACAACAGACACCCTGTGAGGTAGGTGGGGCTGAGAAAGCTCTTTTGAGGACTGCTCTTGAGAGAACAGCTCCGAGAGAACTTGTTACTGACCCAAGGTCACACCAACACCTGCAAATGGAGGAATGGGGAATCAAACCCGGTTCTCCCAGATTAGAGTCCGTGCTCCTAACCACTACACCAAACTGGCTGTCTAAGAAATACCCCTCAACGGGGTTCTCTAATTTCACCTCCGCTTTCAGAAGAAAGAAAGAAAAAATGACTGACAACTCTACCCCAATGATGCCATTCAGTGAAGTGTGGCTATGGGTATATGTGTCAAGGCAGTCCTTTAATCTTTTCATTTGAATAACCATTCTGAGTGCAAACTAAAGACCTTAGAACTAGCTGGACCAAAAGAAGCAGAAGGTTATATATCAATCATTCTTTTTTTTCCATAGCATCTGGTACCTACAGAGAATTCTGGAACAGCAGGCTTGAAGCCCATAAATCATCCATCTTGGCAAGCTTTAGCTACATTCTCACTCAACAAGGTCTTGTTTTTTGCTGAAGGAACATCATCCTTGTTTACTCTTTACTGTGCTCCTATTCTGCTCCACCTGTCTTAAGCAATTCTCAAGGGACCAGGATTGTGTAGCATAAAGTTAGGAAAGTGAATACAGGTAATTTCCTTTTCTTTCCTAATATTCGAACTAGTGTTGGTCAACAAAACCAGCACCCAGAAACTTTGGCAAAAGATCAGAATCCTGAAATGGAACTGGGAAACTGAATAATCCAGAATGCCAGTATGGATACTTTTCCTGAAATACGAAAGTGAAAAATGCCCCCCCCCCCAGGTGCATGTCCCTATTGGCAGCATCCAGAGTTCCAGGTGCACCATGGGAAATGTAGTCCTAATGGCAATTGATCTCAATGCTATCATTATGAAAGCTGGGTGTCTGATGCTATTACCACCTACCATGGAAGCAACCGCCGTAGCAGTTAATGTAATTGAGAGGAGAGACAAGACAAGGGGGAGGAAGGAGGAAGGAGGAGGAAGAAAAAAGGAAGAGAAGGAGGAATTTGTTTCCTGCTTGGATGTGTGGGCCAACACAGAAGAGAACTTCGGTCTGTTATTGCCTTTGTATTCCTAAACCTCTAGGGGCATAATTCCGAGCCTTCAGTGGTATCTATAGTTGGAAATAAGAAAACTGGTCTAACCTACCGTAGCTTTTCTTGTTAGACATGTTGAAACCTTGCTTTCATCTGTGCCTTTTCCTGGGGGGTGGGGGGAGGAAAGTGCCATCAAATCACAGCCGACTTATGATGACCTCCTACCCAACTTAATTTTGGCATTGACATGTCACAGAAGAGCAGTGCAAATGGAAGAAGAGCTTGATACGGGATCCTTTCCAGGCTAGTATTATGGGTATCCATGAAATATTGTACATGAGGAAGCATTCAGAGGTAGGGAATAACAGGTTCCAAAAAGAAGAGCTCCACCATGTCATTTTCCTGGCCACGTACCTTGACTTTCTAAAGTCATAAGGAGAGATGCAATTGGAATGTCAAGATAGCAAATTAAGCGTCTGTGACAGCAAACGGGCCATTTCCTTTGCTCAGCTTCTCAGCTACATTGGATCGAAAAATGACTATTTATGGAATGACTGCCCAGCACGGCAGGTTTGGGTAATGATACATGGCAGCATGGTTTGTAGTGCTACCGGCTAAGAATAGATTGCAGGTGTTGTGACGGCAGCTCATCAAACACAAAAGCTTGACAAAGAGTTTCTTAAGCATCTTCAAGGTAACTGTGACAGATCAAGTCGGCATTGTTGCAAGGGTCAGCTAAAACTTTTTACCAGTCTACTTATGCGGAGGGAAATGCCGAGCTTTGGACAAGCGCTCTGGGGGCCTCTGTATATGTGAACTCCATGTCACCTCGGCGTGCCTAAGAAGTACATCAGAAACCGAAGCTAGTTGAAAAAGAATCCACATTCTAACAAGAACAAAGGACCCACGCTTACCTGTCCTTTGCCAAGAAACTGTTAGGAGGTGACATTTCTGATAGTAGGATCACTGTCTCTGGCTCAGTAGATGGTTGAACAGAGGGGTTTGGGGCAGGACATGATTCACAGCAAGGTTTAAAGGGCTATTCCTGGGTTTATTCAAGATTAAAGAACAAAAAGTTATGTTATTTTAAGAGCACCTCTTCTGGTTAGGGTTTTTTTTATGGCTCACGTTAAAAAAATATTTTATTTCAATTTATTTACTTAAAACATTAATTAGGCGCCTTTCTCTTTTGTGGAAACCAAAAGAGACAAGCACTCTCGGGGCCTCTGTATAGATGAACTCCATGGAGCCTCAACGTGCTTGAGAAGTATATCAGAAACTATGGCTAGCAATATAAATAAAGCATTATTAAAAACAGGGGTCATTTTGTGGGAAAAGAGGTGCAGGAGCTCATTAGCATAACGTATTAGCATAACTTATTTGCATATGCCACACCCCCTGACATCGCCGGCAGTGTGTCAGAAGGCAACACCCACCGCTTAACCTCCACTGGACTGTTTTGGATTGCTAGCTATTGGGGGGGGGGAACACGTGCAGTTCTGTCCCTCACAGAGGAGGGAGAGCTTGTACCTGAATAAAACCTGGTCTTAAAGGTGCCACTGGACTGTTTTGGACCGGGAGGCTGGGGGAAGCTCTGCAACTTACCTGGCTGCTTCTTGCTCTGACTGAGGGCTGCTGGGGGCAGGGGGTGGGGCTTGTTGCATGTGTCCGCCCCCTGGGCTCTTTACTGCCGGAGCTCCGCTCCTGTGCGCTCCTGCAGGAAATGACCCCTGATTAAAAATAAAAAACACTACTGTAGTCACACATGAATCTGCCTTATACTGAATCAGACCACTGGTCCCTCTAGGTCAGTGTTGTCTACTCAGACTGTGTCAGACCCCCAGTCCAGTTACACTCAACAACTCTCTCTTGGCAGTGATACATTTATTGAGATGTATGCAAGATCCAGAAAGTCACTGTGCTAGAACTGAAGACTTTTGGCGGGTACAAGCTTAATACAGATAATTCGAAGAAAAGCCCCTTCCTTCCCCCAAGCATATATCACATTCACACCACACGTAGCGTTGCCATCCCAACCAGGAGAAAGACATATATGTTTTGGTAATCTGCTGCTCAAGCTGGTACAAAGAAGCTCTCAAGGACAATTTACCCTGGGGAAGGGAAAAGGGGTACAACTTGTGAGGAAAGTTATGATTCTTAGAAGCAAAGGTCCTACTCTCTCACTCATTAACTCAATCCCCCTCCCTGCAGGAATTCCCTCCCCCCAATAACTATGGCAACCAAAGCGAGCAAAGCGAAGCATGGTTTGACAGACTGGCAGTGGATCTCCAGGGTCCCAGTAGGAGGTCTTTCACATAGCCTCCTACTGGATCCTTTCAACTAGCGATGCCAGGGATTGAAACTGGGACCTTCTTCATGCCAAGCAGATGCTCTACCATTAGGGATGCCAGTCTTCAGTTGGGGGTGGGGGTTCCCCTGATTTATGGGCTTCCCCCTGATGCCAGCCAGCTGGCCAAAAAGGGAAAGCCCCATCCCCAACAGTCATCTGTGGCCCCACTTGAAAAGAGCATGTGCCTCATGTGCCTGCCCTGCAAGTGGCAAATTTGCCGCTTGCAGGGCAGGCACATGCACTGCTCACTCTTTTCAGGTGAGGCAAGTTCACCTCTTGCTGTGGAGGAGCGCATGGCCCTTGCTTTCCTCCCAACCATTTAAAGGGAAAGTTCCCTTTAAATGGTTGGGGGAAAGTAGGGGGTGTACGCAAGCTGTTTCTGGGACATGAGGATGTCACTCTGTGTGATGTCATCACATTGGGGATGGCCATGCCCACTCCTGGAATGCCCCCCAAATCCCCCCATCGGGGACAAGATTGGACCGGGCAACCCTATCTACCACTGAGCCACAGTCCCTCCCCTGTAGAACCCAAAAAACCCACCATTTTAAAACCCCATTTAGGAATGCCAATAATAAAAGCTAAATTGATTCAAATGCAGTTCTAAACTAAACAATCTTCAACTGCCCTATGAAGATCAAGAGCAATGCTCCCTCTGAGCTGCCGAATCTTGTGAGCAAAAGATCTACTTTGTGAGCTACTGGATCAAAGCTGTGAATTAGCAATTTGGCTGCTGCATAAATTCGTTTGCTCAGGAGCCATCCTTCCTGGGCTAAGACAAAATGTGTGAGCTGGAAGCTAAACAGCTGTGAGCTAGCTCACACTAACTCAGCTTAGAGGGAACACTGATCAAGAGTGTGTGGGGCCATGTGCACTTCCCTTGGGATATTGTTCCATAATTGTGTGGCTGTCACAGACAAAGCTCTCTCTCATGTACCCACCAATTGAGCATAATTGGTGAAACAGTCAGGGAGTATCTTCCCACAATCTTAATTCCCCAAAAAAGAATGTGTAGGAGAAGACAGTCCTTTAGATGCCCTGATCTTAAACTATGGCCCAGTTCACACGGAGCATTTGCCGCACTAAAGATACGGATGATAGGTGGATTTTCCGGGCGCAATCACACCGCATCATCTGGGAAGCGTAATGCACCCGTGGCTAACCCGTGGCTTCTTGCCAAAGATTCGGAGTAAAAAACTAGTACATACGATGTGCTAGTTTCCGGAAAATGCAGGGTAAGGGCGGGCATCTGATTGTGTTTCCGCTGGAATCCCGTGGCATCCGGCACCCGCCCATGTCCCATCTCAAACCGGATGTTTTTTTTTTTTTTTAAAGTCTCCACAGGATGTGCACAAATGCCCACCAGCACATGTGTACACTGTGGTGAGGGGAAAAAAATCCCGTTTGCCACGTAAGTGGCACCTAGCGATTGCCAGTGTGATCGCGCCGTGCCACTTCTTTGCCACTCTGCAGGATAGCCATGTGACCGGCACCTAATGGCATACCCACGGGACCTCCACGGGACATGTGATCGGGCTACCGCACATTACTTTGCTTCTGGGCAAACAGCCACGCTCCCCCCCCCGCATTTTCCGGCCCATGTGACAGGACCTATGTAGGGCTTTAAAGGGCAAAACCAACTCCTTGAACTGGGCTTGGGAGTGGATCAGTAGCCAATGTAATGGCTGTAGCATCGGGGACATATGTTCCCAATAGCTGACCTCAACCAGCAGTTGAGCTGCAGAATTCTGCACTCACTACAGCTTCCGTACACTCTTCAAGGGTAGCCCCAAGGAGAGTGCATTGTCATAGTCCAGTCTAGATGTAACTAAGGCATGGATCACTGTGGCTAGATCTGACTGACCCAGGAACAGATGCAGCTGGCACACCAGCTGGGCAAAAACACTGCAAGCCACTGCAGTCACCTGGTTTTCTAAGGTCACCACTGTGTCAAGCAGCACTCCCAAACTGTAAAGCTGGCTTTTCAAGGGAAGTATAACTCCATCCAAGGCGGTGGAGATTTGAAGTCGCTGATCTGTTTTTCTACGAGCTCGGAGAACTCCTGTCTTGTCAGGATTAAGTTTCAGCTTGTTTGCCCTCATCCAGCCAGTTCTGATTCCATTGGTTCAGAACTTCAGTAGCATCCTCAGAATTAGGTGGGAAAGAAAGGTAGACCTGGGTATCATCTGCATATTGGTGACATAATAGCATATGCCTCATAATGGCCTCTCCCAGTGGCTTCATATCTCCCTTATAAATAAAAGCCGAATGGTGGTGGCACTTCTCTAGAACATTCCACACGCTCCAAAATCAGTTCGCTCTCTGATCTGTCATTTAGAGGGTCTCCCTATCCACTGGCTGCTTTGCCTGAGTCCTGCCTCCAACATTCTAAACAGTTTGCTGTTCCTCCCCCCCCCCCATAGCCAGTCAGAACACAAAGGTTATTTGCATATGCAGCCTCATTGGCCTTTGCCTTGGAATACAGAGGTCATTTGCATATTCGACTTGATTCGCTTTTGCCTCTAACATTCTAAACAGTTTGCTGTTCTGAGGTAAAATGTGTCCAATCTCCAGGTGAGGGCAGGAGATCACTCAAAATTACAACTGCTTTCCAGATGGCAGTGATCAGTTCCCCTGGAGAAAATGGTGGGCTCTGTATCCTTATATACTGCTGAGGTGGCCCCCATATGACAGCCAATGTGACGTAGCAGTCAGGGCTTCAGAGCACGGAAGAGGCTGCAGGTGTGTGTGGGGGTGGAAAGCTGAAAAGTGAGGGGGAAATAAAGGTAGGTTGATGATTGGCTGGGAAGGAGATGGGGTTGCCAACTCCAGGTGGGAAATTCAGCCTGTATTACTAAAGAGAGAGAGAGAGAAGCAATCATACAAACCACAACAATATATCGCATGTAAATATTCCAACCCCCTGCTGTGTTTCTGTGAAATAAAGAGTTGTGCAGTTTGACTTTAAAAAGCACTGGTGCCTGACTTCTTGATAAGGATTCGTACTGGCAGATATCCTCTACCCACGAGAGATACAAACCCCGAAGAGACTTTTTAGTGCAAACTGGTCATCCCTCAGAAAGGCGAGGTGATCAGTCATAACAGAGTAATAATCTGAATCCAATATATAGTACTTATAGAATAGAAGACCCACGCCCTGCCCTCACCTGCTCGGCTGGGTACGTTGCACCGACCCTCCATAATACAGTGCCCCTTAGTCCCAGAGTTGAGAGGAAGCTCAGTAGGATACTATAGGATACTATGGGCCACTATCAAAGGGCGCTGAGCCAGCCAGCAGAACTAACATGGTCACGTTTCCCCTGTTGATCTTGATAGAGGTAACCAACCAAGCCCTCTATGTTCCAAGTCCTGGCCTGAAGTCAGATTGAAATGGGTCGAGAAAATCAGATTCCTAAGTGCAACTGTGGAATATATATGTGGGTGATTTCTACCTGTCTCAGATTAGTGGATTTCACAATAGTACTGGAAAACAAAGCAACGTCTAGAATCCAGGAAGAGGTAGATCCTGCAACACTATGGAACTCCTTGTTGGTGTGCATAGAAACTGGTATATCAGGTTAATAATCCCGTGGTAGAAACCTCTTAGGCAACAATCCTAAATCTACTTGGAAGTAAGTCTCCTTTTATTCAGTGTGGCTTACTTTCAAGAAGATGTTCTTGGGGTTGCAGTCAATGTCTTGACAGTGTAGACAACCCCTGAAATATGGATAATTGGTCCTCCAATCTCTACAAGAAAATAATATGGAATCTTGGAGATGAAAGCAATCCTGGTTCCTGTGTAACTGGAGGGGCACCGTCTTCTATTATACAGTCCATTTTTGTATCAAATTCCAAGACTCCCATACACACACACACACACACACACACACACACAAATCTAATTAACAATATGCTTTAAAAAAGATTACTTTCCACGTGCAATTAAGTGAAATTCAGTCTGCTTTAAACATTTTGAAATAGCCATGAATATTTATAAACTTAATAGAACTTTGCCCTCACAGGGAGTCCCTTTAATCTTATTTGAAGCAGCATGGCGCCCGACTCTCCATGGATTAATATCATATTTTCTTTCAGGCAGGAAACAAAAAGAACCTTTCAAATGGTCTACGTGACTAGATGATTTTTTCAATCCTGTTGCAAAGTGAGGTGTGAGTAAAAATGACAGCTCAGAATTTGCCACACTCATACTGGAGAATATTCTCTTCAACTTCATTTTGTGATATGGAAATGGTATATCAGACTTCGAAATACCATTCTGTCCCATTAGAAGAAGAAGATATTGAATTTTGACCACGCCCTTCACTACCTGAAGGAGTCTCAGAGCAGCTTACAATCTCCTTTTCCTTCCCCTCCCCACAAGGTAGGTGGGGCTGAGAGAGCTCTCTTGAGAACTGCTCTTTCCACAACAGCTCTGAGAGAACTGTGACTGACCCAAGGTCATACCAGCAGCTGCATGTGGAGGAGTGGGGAATCGAACCCAGTTCTCCCAGACTAGAGTCTGTGCTCCTAACCACTACACCAAACTGGCTCTCTTATCATTGTCATTTCCTTTCACACTGTTGTAATTTAAAGAAAGTGTCCAATAGTTTCGGCTGGGTAATTTTTAAAAAGCTGAAGGTTTTAAAAAAATGTATGAGGTAGGATAAACTAAGAGAGACTAGCCCAAGGTCATCCAGTGAATTTCATTCCTGAGTGGAGAGTTGAACCAGATCTCCCCAATGTTCATCAAAGCAACCACAACACAACTGAAGCTATACCCTGACAGGCTACTGGATCAAAACAAATTCCAGGTATCAGAATTGGCCAGAACAGATTCAAACTAGATCAGTTTTCCTGGGCTAAAAAAAACTGGTCACATGCAAGCAGTACAGTTGTAGGCAAGTACCCCAGAGGTTAAATCCCATAAACAGGCAGGCAGGAGGTGTAGTTGCTAAAAGGCTGAGGGTCAAGACAAGTACAGAAGACAGGGCACAGCTATATCCTTTCACACTGGATATGCTACCAAGACTGACAAGCCAAGTCAGAGCTATAGTCCCAGCTAAAGGTTATTAATCTCCAGGTGGGGCATGGAGATCTCCCACAGTTACAACCAATGCTCCCTCTAAGCTGAGTTTGGAGGAAATGACAGCTCCAAAAGGTGGATTCTATGACATCAGCCAGCACTAGAATTCACCAGGAGCAGGGCCTTTTTGTTCGTTGCTCCAGTGTGTTGAAATCAGCTTCCATACTTCTGTTTAGGGAGGTAAAAACTTTACTGTCCCACAGAATCCAGCCTCTAAAGTTAAGTTGCAGCTGGTTTGGGGCAGTTCTGAATTGCTGTAAGACTCGGAGCAAAGCTTTATTGGTTTTCTTATGTCTGACTTTAATCTGCGAACTGCCTGTGGATCTTCTTTTCAACAGAAATGCAGTATAAAAATATTGTGACTAAATGTCTTCAACTGTCAATTCAGTGTCAACATTGCGTTAGAAATAATATTTGGCCCAAAGCCCTCAAAGGAATGGAATGATGTAAGATCCTTCCCATTTAATTTTGGAACCGTCGCTACTCAAATATTACTCAGCGATACTACCATCATTGGAATAATAAGGCATCATGTTTATAGATTGCTTTTCAAGGCTCATGGTGTTCCACATCCATTATTTCAATATTCCCATAGGTTACAACAGCTTTATTATCTACATCTCACAGACGGGAAGGCTGAAACTCAGTGTTAACGGCTTGGCCAAGGCTATTCACTGAGGTTGTTCCAGAAATGAAATCTGAACCAAGAATTTCCTAACTGACAAAGCAAGCTTTTAACCATTATGCCTCAAGAATCCTCAAATGCAAGCTTTGGAAATACTCCTTGGAATGTTTGTAAAGCAGGTGTGTGTGAAATCGACTCGGAGAAATATTTCTCTGTGTCTAAAATCCATCAGATGTCCGGCTTCAGGAGTTTCCTCCAAATTAACTTCAAACAGAGGTCTATGAGAAATCTGGTGACCAATTTGAGCAGAACTCTTGTTCTTTCCCCTTGAAACTACTCCAGCATTTTGTCTGAAGAGAAACCTGAAAATGCACTCAAAATAATATTACTTCAAGTGAAATTTTCCAGGGCAAGTCTGCGTGAGGAGGGATATGTGGTGTAAGAAAAGTTCTGACAGGCTCCTCTTGGAAATGTTCAAAGTATATGTACAGTTTTTGTTTTAGGATTTAGGGTCGATCCAGAGAGTCTGTTTCCAGTCTTAAAATCCAGAGAGGTAGCTTTGGGTTTTTCCCCCCTACATTCTTTTTTTTTTCTGACTTGTAATTTCCTATGGGGTGTGTGGTTCCCATGTGTCTTTTCCTCCCTCTCATGGTCCATTTGATATTACACCAGTTTATGTCAAGCATAAAAACTTGTTTAAATCTTTAGGGAGATTTGAAGGACATCAACTGGTGTAATACCGAATTGACCACTAGAAGGAGCAAAATTCATATGGAAATAAAATGAGAATGCAGAAAAGTCGAAACAAAATCAATTCTTGTGACTACTTAAAAACTTAACAAGGATATTGTACAACCTCTTGTGGGGCAGAACCCACTTTATCAGATGCATGATGTTCCTTTCAGTTCAGACAGAAAAGGGGGGAGGAAAAGTGCTTTTTAAACAAGGTAAGGCCAGAAGGCTAAGCAATTCAAAGGCAGCCATTGCTATGCAGAGAACAAATGAGTACAGATTGCATTCAAATGAATGCAGGAGTCAAATAGTATGGGAAAGACGCATTAAGAACTATCAGCAGCTAATATGTCTAGCCATACCAAATCTTGGTAACACAGAAAAAGTAGGCAGACTCATCCAAGATTGAATCATGGGCTGTACATTGACTACCAACCTTGCATTAAACAGCACACATCTATATGTAAGGGCAACTCTAGTTACAATTCCGATAATATAGTTGTTAAGTATGCAACTCAACAATAATGTAAGTAACAAGTGAATCAGCTTTATTAAGAACTCCAAAGATCACACAAGACGACACACGACAAATTACAGCGGAGCACAGCTCCTTTTTAAACACTCCCGGGCTGGTGTAGCCAAACCCTTGCATAGTTAAGGTCCAATCATATTACATAGATAACAACCAATCCCTTTTGTTCCCCCCAGTACAGTTCTCTTACATTTGATTGGTTACAGTTGTTCATTAGCCAATGAGATCGTTCCAGATTAGAATCCTGGCTAAGGTTTCAAGCTTAACATTACTTGTCAATGGTAAAGATACAACAATAGTAATTATCATTTTCCATGCTGTTTCTCTAAGAAGTAAAACTTTTTCGTCTGTACTCCAAATCTGCCGCCATCCAGCCTTCATTCCCTCAACACTCAAAGAAGTGAGGAACCTAAAGGGTGTGGAGAAAGCCGGGGAGGGGGGCGGCTGTGTTCAGGATTGCACCCATTGTTTTTAATCCAGGTTAGACTCTGTGCATTCTAAGGTCTTTCCTGCAGGGGGTCTGCAAAGGTACAGAGCTATTCTGCAAAGGTACAGAGCTATTCAGATTCCTATGCAGGTCTATGCGGTGGGACTTCCTTTCAGGAAAGGTTTCCTAGGATTGCACACCCTGTATTTTTGCAAGTACAGATTACATAGTTGTAGGTGACATTCATCGGTGTCTCTGCAGACAAGAATTTGGGATATGTGGAAGGGGGGGATGTGATCCTGCCCCCCCCCCCCCACAAACACACATGCACACCATGTATCCATTTACACCTCCTGAGCAAAGCTTATGATCAGCCTGACAGTCGCTGAGATTGATGTTTGATTCCGGTGGCAAAATGAGCCTGTCATTGAGTTAGCAAAAACATACACATACTTGCCTCCTAATTTTCCTTGGCAATATTCACAGAATTTATTTTAGATGTCACAATGTTTTCAGATCGCTCAAAGGGATGGCTGTCCTCACTGTCAACAGCATTTGAAAATAATTCAGCACGGGACGTATCAGTAAGTTTCATTTAAAAATAAATGTAGCTGAACAACTGTATCGTTTCAGAGGCTGTTCTGAGAAACTCCTAATTGCAGCACTTAAAACTGTACAGACATCATTCATCATCATTTTGTTTGGAGTCGCCAAAGTATTTCCTGCAACAACACCCCCCCCCCCAGTATGTTGTGTCATTTTATTTCTCAAGGTTATTTTGACTTCGTTTTTATTCGTGTGCAAACATCAGATACAATGAAATCGAAGTTACCAGCCCATCCATATAGGAAGAGGGTTAGCAGTAAATTAGCAAATTAGCATAATGAAGATATTTAACAGATTCAAGGATCAAACAGGAATAACAAGCTTAGTTTACATGGTTACCATACTCCACCAGGCATCCAACAACTTTCACCCCACTATCCACCTGACAATGAACCAATCTACACAAGAAATACATTTTAAGGACACTACTGTAAAAATACACAATGGACGTATAGACACCACCTTACACTGGAAACATACTGACTGACAAACATACTTACATCCCGAACAATCCATTGCATACGTCCGGGCTCTATGCTACAGTTGCATCTGCTCCAATCCTACAGAGATTCTCACCTGAGGGATCGACACAAATCTGACATCAAGAATCACAAGACTGGGAAACCTGTAGAACAGCCTTCCAGGACATTCGATGGGGGACCTCAAAGTAGCTGTTTTATTGCAAAGGAACTTCAGGAACACACTAGAAAGGGAAATTGCTGGGTTGTAAATTATTACAACACTCAGAACAATGGAATCCCCAGGATTTAACAGGGATATTGGTTTTCTTATCTCACTACATATGCTAACCTCATGTAGCCTTTACATATGTATTCTCACCAGTCCCCCAGAAAAGCTATATTTCTTATTTGGAATAATAGATTAGAATAGTAGATTGTAATGTAATGAATAGTAGAATGGAATGTAATTAGGAATGTCAGATTGGAATGTATTTCTCTGGTCTGGGGACAGGGGATATAACTCTACACAGCCAATCACCCCACTTGAAAGAAGAAGATGCTATTAAGGTTGACTCCATGCTAGAAAGGAGATGGGTGGAGCGGAACAACAGGGTTTCAAGTTATTACTCTCAGCATTCCGCAATTAAGAAGGGTACATTTACACATCCATCTCCAATTTTGACATATTTATTTCCTTCACTATGTTTGCCCAGAATTAAACCCAAACAAATCGTAACCATATAAACCAAGCTTGTTATTCCTGTTTGATCCTTGAATCTGTTAAACATCTTCATTATCTTAATTTACTGCTAACATATATGTATGGACTGGTAACTTCCCCTTCATTGTATCTAAAGAAGTGTGCATGCACACAAAAGCTTATACCTTGAATAAAACTTTGTTGGTCTAAAAGGTGCCACTGGACTCAAACTTTGTTCTGCTGCTTTAGACCAACATGACTACCCAGCGGAATCTTCCTTTTTTAATATCATATTAAAATAGCAAATTTCACCTTTCTCAGTATTTGTCACGTGTCGCTTTACTCAATGGAAAAACATCTATTAAAAAAGGGTGCAATTCAAATCCAAAATTAAACATGTTTGATGTCATTGATTTCAACTAAAGAGAACAGAGAACATATGTAACCTCAGCAGTTGACTCATTGGACCTAAAGGGTATTTTCCTTTAGCCGGATTATTGTCTTATTAATTATTTTTGTCAGGGACTTTGGGAAATGAACCAGGAACACAACAGTCTCAGCACTGGTGCCTACACTCAACAGTCAGCATGAAGCTTCTCAGAGGCTTTGCAGAAGCACCATAAACTTGGTAGGGGTGGGCATGAAAAAGTCAGGCTGATTTCGCACTAGAGCTGCCTCGATGTTGCGCCGCTGTTTGCCCCGATACTATTGGTCACTTTCACACCCGAAGCTGCTGGGCTGGATTTTGACTCGCAGCTTCGCCCGATTCCCCCCCGCAGTTTCGTGATCCTGTTTTATTAGGATCACAAAACTGCGGAGGAAATCGGGCAAAGCCGCGGGTCAATTGCTTCCCCGCGGCTTCGGGTGTGAAATTGACCAATAGTATCAGGGCAAACGGCGGCGCAACATCGAGGCAGCTCTAGTGCGAAATCAGCCTCAGACTCACAGTGGCTTGATTAAACATTTAAAAACCTGAACTTCATTTCTTTTTTTAAAAAAATCATGGGATTCTTCCTCTCTTTAAAGCTAGGCTAGCCATATTGGAATTACATTTGAGAGATTTCCTCCCTCACGCGAGAGAGCCTAATTTCCAAATCTCAGGCAGATAGAGAAAAAAACAAGTTGAAGACCCTCTTGCTTTTCCTTTTCCCCTCTCCTTGGCAGTGCCTGCAGCTTCTCTCCTTTCCCTTGCCTTGCCCAGCAACCGATAAAATGACCGCCAAGATCTCAGAATGTGGTCTCCAAAGACCTCAGTGGCGCACCTTCTTATAAAAAGCAGACATTGGTTCTATTTTTGTGTGTGTTCTTTTCCCCCTAACCCCCAATTTATTTATTTACTTATTACATTTCATGTTTTTTCAAGCCTAGGACTTCCTTCAAGGCTGGTAGAAAATAACCCACCTGTCTCAGCCCCCATTGTCTGGTTGTTGTTGTTTTTTAAAAAAACCTCAATCTATGACCCAGTTCATGTTAGATATAGCAAGTGAGAGACTGGCAAGACTTGCTGGAGGAATTTCATCTCCCTCAGTAGGGTTGCCAGGTCCAATTTTGTCCCAAGTGGGGGATTTTGAGGGGCATTCCCGGAGGGGGCGGGGCATCCAAACGTGATGGTGTCACCTTGGGGACATCCCACTTCAAGCCCCGCTCCCAAGAAAAAGTCACTGGCAGCCACCCCTCCCCCAAACCTCCTACAAGGTTTAAAGGGCCCGCCGACTATGTGGAGGGACCTTTAAATCTTGCAAGCCGTGAGGGAGAGGGGCGGTGGCCACCAGTGCATGCCGCTTGGAGTTCTGGTGCACAGGGCCAGTCCCGCCGGCTGGAAGCACTTAAAGGGACCCTTTAAGTGCTTCCAGCCAGCGGGCCCCCGAGTGCCCGATCTCCAAGCGGCATTGCCACTTGGAGACCTGATACGTGGGGCCAGTCCACACGGGCTGGAAGTGATTAAAGGGGCCGTTTAAGTGCTTCCAGCTGGCGCCCCCCGACCCGAGCACCTGATTTCCAAGTGGCATTGCTGGCTGGCAAGCGGGTTGAAGCCCCAAAAAGTAGGTAGACCCCACCAGGCCGGGGGATCTGGCAGTCCTATCCCTCACCCATGCTATTTCTTCTTTCCATTTCCTGAAAGCCACCCTAGTCTTTCCCCTATTCCTGCTTCCGTCTGACCTTCCCAGCCACCAGCCAACCTAACTTTATCTGCCCTCCCGGTTTTCAGCTTTTTCTCCTCTACCCCCTCCCCCCACACCCTCTCCCTGGGAAAGCTCTGTATGGTTCTGGCAACCAGGCTAAGCGTTGTCCATTTGCATGATGCCAGCTGCCAGGCTAGGCCCAGATATACATTGGGAAACCATCAAAGACTTGTAGGGGGCACCTCACTTTCCCCTTACCACACTGTTTTCTGTTTCTGTCCTCCTAGTAAACCTCATATACTCACATTTCTCTGCTTCCTTCTCTCCTTTCTACCCACCAGTCAAAGTACCTTTTACCTCCCCCCTCTATCTTCAGTTATTATTATTATTTTTGCTTTAGCTATACCCTGCCTTTCTCCTCAGACCCGCTCACATCATTCTCCTCTCCTCCATTTTATCCTCACAGAAACCCTCTGAGGGAGGGTAGGCTGTGATTGGCCCAAGGTCATCCAATAGGCACCATGGAAACTGGGTCTCCCACATCCTAGTCTGAAACTCTCTCCACTACACCACATTGGCTTTTGTGGGGTGCAACCGTTGAGCAGTAGCTAACGGACCAAAGTAGTAACAAAAAAACCTGTGCAGGAGTTTGCGCTAATAAAGTAGAAATATTAATCAAAAAGATTTCAACTTCATTCGCCCATGGAAGTTGAATTCAACTTCATTCGCCCGTGGAAAGGCTTTTCTAGAAACTCTTTCTACAATGTATTAGACAATCCTGAGAGATCTATGAAATTCTTGATGATGACTCAGTTGAAATGAAATAGAGAGACACCACATGTATGCATCATTGTTCAGAAGAAGACTCGTGTCGAAATGGCAGAACATTCCGGAGATCACCATCCTCACTTGCATTTGATATGTTATGCAAACATTGTACACTCTTTTGTATGAAATCTTTATTAGCCCAAACTCCCGCACAGTTTTTTTGTTACTACTTCGGTCTGTTCAGGGACTGTGACCATCAGTTTTAGACATAGAACAGTAGCTAACAGCCATACCTGGGCGAATCATGCAAGTTGTGCCCAAAGGTTGCTGAATGGTTGCAGCCTGGTCCCAATAAGGCCTCCCTCAAAGTCTGAAACAACCCTGGACCCTCCCTCACTACCTTTTATTGATAGAAACCAAGGCTGGCGATACTGTGTGGTTGCCTGAGAACATTTGTTCCTTAAACGACCACTGAGAACATTCGTTTCTTAAAGTGATAGGAGCTTCTTCTATTATGTTGAGGGGTTTTAACCCGCCCACCCACAGTGTTTCTAGAGTCTTCTGCAAACCTGGGGCTTTTTCCTCCAGAGATTTAGAAAGATCGGTCCTTTTTGTTCATGACTCTATTCTCCAGATTGAAGTATCCATAAATCTGGCCATGTTAATAATTAGATATATCGATGATTCAGTCATTCTACACGCAATTAAACTCTGATTTGCGGAGGAGGCACAGATAGGCATGCCTCATTTGTGAATGGGATTTTCCTGCCCTTCACAGGAACCTCAAGCAGTGTGTATGTTGGTGTGTGTGAGTTTGAAGAGAATGTGAGTGAGGTAAGCTAAACCCCGCTTCCTTTCTTGCCTTCTTTCACTGGGCTCTGTTTCTTTCCTAATTTTTTCCTAATTTTCTTCTTCCAGGCCAGCTGGGTTGAATACCGTTCCAGAGTACAATTCAGGAGGAGGAAGAGTTTAGCTTTGTTCAATTGTATGCCTCAACTTTGTTTAAATGTTTCCCTCCCCATCCCAAGTTTCTTTAAGACATGAAAAGGAAGTTTTGTCCATTCCCCTGCAACTGCAGGGGGTTAATAGAAACTGATGCTGTGCTATAGTGGCATTACCTGAGATGAATAAATGGGCTCCTCCAGATGAGGCCATCTGCCTCCTGTGGCACAATGGAAGTGGAATAAACAGATAGCGGGGAAAGTCCGGTATGAATGGATTGTTCGCGGTTCCCTCCAAGTTTTCTGACATCTGAACTTTCCTGCAGCTAAAAGAACCAGGAAGGGACATCTGAACTTGCAGAACTGTTTCTGCCACTTTTTAAAAAAATTTCCTGCCCATATGAGTGCATGAGCGCATATGTGCATCCATCTGCCAGCATTTAAATAACACCCGACATGACAGCTCGTCTCACGGTTGAAGCGTAACACTAACATGGATGCTCCCTCACAAGATGGCCATGTGGGTAACCTGCCAAAGGGTGTGCGGTTTGGATGAAATGCTCTGCTACACTTTGAACCAGTAGAATTTGAGGCACCACCATACCGCACCAAGCTGCCAGTGTGACCACGGCCTGAATGCAGAAGAAAATGGTGTCATTACATAACACCATAATTTCAAATGAAAAGACCAGCACTGAAAGATTTCAGAGCACGAAGCAGCAGTTCTTTCACATATGAGAAAATCATCTGATCCTTCCTCCTCATGGATACCTCCAGTATTGTCTAATTTGAGGTGTGTTATGGAGAGGAAAGTAGCCTCTGCCTTTATTCGCCCCAGTCTGTCAGGAGGGTGGGCAGGCTGCCTACCACTGTGGCAGGAGGCAAAATCTGAATGTATTTATTTATTTATTTATTACTTTCGGCTTCTACCCAGCTCGAACCCCCTAGGGGGTCTCTGAGCGGCTTACAGTTACTCTGTTATCCCTAACTATGGCCACATCTGAATTGGGGTGGGGACTGCCCTACTGGCACCCTGTAGATGGTGCTGTCATTCTTCTTGATCTTAGTTCGGCATCTCGACCTATTGCTGGCTCGGCTCCCTCCGGCTTTTTTCCTCCTTCTCCTCTTGCTGTCCTCGGCGTCGGCTACGGTCGGCGGCTCCATTCTGCGCCCGGTGGAAGCACTGGCTTAAGGCAGGGAGAATGAACTATGTATAATTAATCCAAACTCCAGTATTTATTTACCCTTTTAAACAAAATGAGTCCCTAACTTAAACACTTCCCTTTTTCTTCTATCATCATCGTTCTTCTGCTACACACAGAGAGATGTCTATCATTTGCACCAAGAAGGGGGCCCCCTTCTATCAATTTGGTGAATTAAATTCCAGTGGGATGCCGAAAGATTGCCACACTTCCTTGTTATGGTGTCGTTTCCACAATTGGGTTTTATGACTCATTGAGTAATTTTGTGTTGTTTGAATGAGACCTTTACAGCTATGCTCCGACTATATCAGCAGGCCTTGCCAATCCATTTAGCTGCTCCAAGCCTCAAATTGCAGCCTGTCGTTTACCAAAAAACCCGGCTTTTCACAAGTAATTTTTCCATCTGTTCCTAGAAGCTTTCCTATCACAAATCAGTCCACTGTTGTTGCTGTTTGTTTGTTCGTTCTCCCCCCCCCCCAGGCATCTAATAACATCCTTTATTTGGATTCCTACCTATTTATCGAGAGACATCGCTCACTTGTATTACGAATGAATTACCTAGTTAAATGCAGTCTAATAGCTTCTAGAAAAGAATAATTCCCCAAGGAGAAGATGCCCTCTTTGCATTCCAGCGTCCACAGTTCCATTCTTCCAAGCCCCTTGTTCTGTACTTGGCTGGACCTAGGGATGCCAGCCTCCAAGTGAGATCCAGGGATCCCCCGAATTACAGTTCAACTTCAGATGATCGAGATCAGTTTCCCTGAAGAAAACGGATGCTTTGGAGGGTGGAATTGATAGCAATTTGCCCCTTCTGAGGTCCTCCCCAGGCTCTATCCTCCAGTCTTGAGATGTTTCCCAACCAGAATCTGGCAACCCTACACCTTCCAACCCCTGCTGGTGGCCACGGTGGACCTGGCAAACCTAGCTGCCCCCTAATATTCAGCAACTCCTGACCTTTATAGTAAAATTGATGCAAAGTGTCAATTATGAAAGCAACACAATGGGGCCACCCATGGACAAAATAGGGGACTCTACAACCCCAAGCAGGAGCTGCAGTGCCTCAAGTGGTTAAGACGCTGAACTGCCGACTGGAAGGTTGGCAGTTCAGCAGTTCGAGACCTGAGTGCCGCATGACAGAGTGAGCTCCCGTCTCTGGTTCCAGCTCCTGCCAACCTATCCATTTGAAAGCAAGAGATTGCAAGTAGATAAATAGGTACCACTTTGGTGGGAAGGTAACAGAATTCCATGCACCTTGGCATTTAGTTATGCCGGCCACATGACTATGGAAAAGCCTTCAGACAGCACTGGCTCTTCAGCTTGGAAACGGAGATGAGCACCGCAACCCTAGAGTCAGATTCACCTGGCTTTCGAGCAAGGGAAACCTTACAACCCCAAGCATGCAGAAAACAATGACTGTGTAAATTAAACAAAATAAAAAATATCCCAACCTCATCAGGCTCTGCTACACTTTGAACTGGTAGAATTTGAGGAGCCACCATACCGTGCCAAACTGCCAGTGTGACCGCAGCCTGAGTGCAGAAGAAAATGGTGCTGTTACATAACACCATAATATCAAATGAAAAGAGCATGGGATGTTTATATCTTGATATCACTTCACATTCAGTGCTTTCCAATGGAGTCAGTTCCCATACTCTCTTGCCAGGAATCAACTAATGATCATTCATTAAATGTCGAGGTACTAAGCCAGGAGAAATCAAAGAAGAAGAAGAGACTGGATTTATATCCTGCCCTTCACTCGGAGTCTCAGAGCGGCTTACAATCTCCTTCCCCTTCCCCTCCCCACAGCAGACACCCTGTGAGGCAGGTGGGGCTGAGAGAGCTCTTTCAAGGACTGCTCTTTGCAGAACAGCTCTGAGAGAACTTGTGACTGACCCAAGGTCATGCCAGCAGCTGCATGTGGAGGAGTGGGGAATCAAACCCCGTTCTCCCAGATTAGAGTCCACCCTCTTAACCACTACACCAAATGGGCTCAAACAGTCTTCAGCCACATGTGAAGTGGGCCACAGACACAGAACGATTGTTGTTTCAATGGATGACAAAGTTTTGCCCCTGTTGCTGCTAAAATCATTATGGCATTTCTGTTGAACTCTACTGATGCCACACACAAATGTTCACAAAATAATGAACAGAACCTGGGAGCTAAAGGCTAATGTTAGGGGCAGATTTCATAAAGTCCTCCAGCATGATACCTAGCTCGGTCCCATCCAAAGTTGGGCCTACTGCCCATTACCTTCGATTGGGATTTACACCTCCCCATCAGTCCTTCTTCCTTTTCTTGCTACCCAGGGCTGGCCCCAGCTTATTTTGCACCCTACGCGAGGATCCCTTCTGGCACCTTGCCCCCCGTGCGCTGCCCCCCTCCCCCCGCAATGCCAGTAGCTCAGAAAGTAGTATTTTTGCCCACAGGACTCCACAGCTTAGAGGGAATATTGCACAGGGGTGTAACCATTCATCCAGGCAAGTTTAATAAAAGCATTTTGTGCCGCGCAGGTGAGACCAGCTGTTCCCTGACCTAGCTGTGGATCCCTGCTCTGGGCAGCGACGCCTGGCCTTCCGACTGCCACCTGGGCTTTTGACGAGGTGCAGCAGCCCCAAGGAACCCTCCAGGGCACTTTAGGCAATGCTCAGCAGCCCTCCACACCGGTCTTCTCTGGTTCCGATGAGAGTCATGAGGCAAAGGAGGGGCTTTTCAGCAGGCGGAAATGGCCAGGGGGGAGTCCGCCCCCCCTCCCTCCTGGGCAGGGATCCTCCGGCAGGGCGTCGCGCAGGGCCCAAAAGTTTCCTCCCAGACTCCGAGAGAGAGAGAGCAAGAAAGAGAGGAGGGGGTGGCATTCGTGCCCTCGGCTGCTGTCAGGCAACTCTTTCTTTCCCCTCGCCCATCTGCCAAGGCCGGCTCATCCTGCCCCTGCTGGTTAGGGCTGCTGCCCTCCCTTGGGTGCCGCCGGCGGCCAGAGGATTTCTGCACCGACTGACCCACTTTGCCCGGCTGCTGCTTCCCCCAGCCACCCAGCGCCTTTCCCGGCTGCTGCCAGCAGAGCCTCCCACGGGCTGGCAGGTCGCAGGAATGGGCTGTGCTGGGTAGGGGGGGGGGGTTGGAGGAGGGGGGCAGTTTGGCGACCCTAAGGGCCAGCCCGCTCTAGGCGAATGCCTAGTTCACCTAGTGAGTGAGCCGGCCCTGTTGCTACCCTCTTCCCTTTCTAGCACTCAGGCTAATCCATGTTGGGAAACAGGAGCAGCAGTAACCTCGTCTCTCTTTCCTTCCCTCACCTTTAAAAAAACCTGCTACAGGAACCTCTGTAGCCTTAGACTTAAAACTATATACCTTTACTTTTGGGAGATCTTGCTCAGAAAGATCCATGTCCTCCCCCTCAAAGGTCTGAAGAAAAGATGGCAAAAAGCAAATATAAATCGAGGCAAGGGGCATTCAAGCATCACTGCTAAAGACAGATCAGGATTTGATCCTGATGAAGAAAAAGTGGGATTTAGGAGGGTCTGGTGGGGACAAAGGATACCGTCTGGTGGGTTGAAAGCCACATGTGTGGCTGGTACATAAGGGGTGGGGCCTGGTGAACATGGGGGGAGGGGGGAGGAAAATTGCTGATTTTTCAATCCCGGCACCCTGAAATTGAGATTTTTGTGCTTCCCTCAGGAACCTTGAGAAGGTGAAGCCCTGAAACCTCGACAATGTGGATAACCCTTCCCACTCCACTACTCCCAAAACACTCATCCCCCTCCTTTGGTAAAGATGGCTGCAAGGAAGGAAACCAGTGTTCATTTCGTGGTCGGTCTTAAAATATCTCATAGACGGCAACACAAAGTATCGCAAAGACTACACACATCCCTCTTTTAAATCCCCAAGAGGCTTTAAGTGGTTAATCTAGCGGAGCGTCCTTTCCCTTCGTAATTACATTTTGAAAGTCAATTCAGGTTTGCTTCCGCCAAAAGTGCTCTCAGCAGAACGAGAGAGGTGCACATCCCGTGCAACTCTTTCAAGTGGCCCGGCAGGGGTGCGATGGATGTCTGTGTGCTCATTCGTAACATGCATTCTTTGCATTTTTATTCTCCCAGTGAATTATTTTAAATGGGTCCCCAAATATAATCTGCATTGGATGCCTCCCGCTGGGATTCCAATTGCCCAGATAATGTATAAATGACTTGAATTAATATCCCCCCTTCCTTTTTAATTAAACAGCATAATCCTTCTCTGTCAATAAGATATTTAGTATATTCCTGATTCTTTTCTTGAATATGTTTTACCCTATTCAGCAAAACTCCTCCTTTCTGCTGCTTGTGCATTTATCAACTTGCATTCTTCCTTTATTTCCCTGAGGATGTTTTTGTCTCCCCCCTCCCCCAACCACCCTCTACAAATTAACACATTAAAAACTCTGCAGAGTTCATGGTACAGCACTACCCAGAGACGCCTGCCAGCTTCAAAACAAACTAGCATCTTTAATTGCATTGCTCTCAATATTTAATTGGTAGGAGTCACTACTGAGGTTACCTGGTGTGCTTAGTCCAGCCACCATTTTTTAGCAGAGTGTTTAAATAAAGCTACAAACGCAGGAGCATCACTTGACCAGGTTACTCAGTTTACAAAGCTACACAGAGCCACACTGAAAGTTTAAAAGAGAAATACTCCTCTCTTTATTTGAGAAGTTCAGAGCGGCTTACAAACTCCTTTTCCCTTCCCCTCCCCACAACAGACACCCTGTGAGGTAGGTGGGGATGAGAGAGCTCTTGACAGAAACTGCTCTTTTTTCAAGAACAGCTCTTGTCAGAACTACGGCTTGCCCAAGGTCATCCAGCCAGGTGCAAGTGGAGGAGTGGGGAATCAAACCCGGTTTCCCAGATCAGAGTCCGCACACTTAACCACTTCACCAAACTGGCTTTCACTACCCAAAGGAGTCTCAGTGCAGTTTCCAATCTCCTTTCCCTTCCCCACAACAGACACCCTGTGGGTTAGGCGGGGTTAGGTGAGGCTGAGAGAGCTCTTTCGAGAGCTGCTCATGAGAGAACAGTTCTGAGAGAACTGTGACTGACCCAAGGTCATGCCAGCAGATGCATGTGGAGGAATGCGGAATCAAACCTGGTTATCCCAGATTAGAGTCCGTGCCCCTAACAACTACCTTAAACTGTCTCTCTCATTATTTCTCTACCTCACCCCAGTTGTAAAACTTTGCAACATTATCACTTGAACAAGCCAGGGAAAGGGAAGTGAAACCCAAAAGTGGAAGCCTGTGGAACCAAAACAAAAGGAAAGCACCTGAACACTGCTAGAAGATAATGGTCTTCTCTGCTTTCAGACTGAAAATATGAGGCAGACCCTGAGAAATATGTGGGATGGAACTAACCAAGAAAGTCTGGCAAGCTGAACTGAAGCAAAAGAGAACAGAACTGGGATCCCACAATCCATGTCCCTGCCTGAGTTCATCTTGAAGAAGAAACCCTAAACCGAAGCACTGAGTCAAAGCTATCCTATCCTCTCACACTAGTTTGGTGTAGTGGTTAAGAGCGTGGACTCTTACCTGGGAGAACCGGGTTTGATTCCCCCGCTCCTCCACATGCGGTTGCTGGTGTGACCTTGGGTCAGTTACAAGTTCTCTCAGAGCTGTTCTTGAAAAAAAAAAAGAGCAGTTTCTGTCAGAGCTCTCTCAGCCCCACCTACCTCACAAGAGTGTCTGTTGTGGGGAGGGGAATGGAAAGGAGATTGTAAGCCGCTCTGAGACTCCATTGGGTAGTGAAGGGCAGGGTATAAATCCAATCTTCTCCTCCTCCTCGTCTTCCTCCTCACATTTTTCTTGGAGAATGTTTTCCAGATATTTTGGGTATGTGAATATTCATCAGCCATTTGATGTTCAGTTTTGGCATTTGAGAACTGATTATCCTGTAATAATAACATTTGACAGTCACTGATTGCAGTCAGGCAATAGGTCTTGATGAATATTAGATATTATCAGAACTGCCACAGTCAACGCTGGCTACCATCCGAGGGCTGCCACAGAGTGCTTAATATCTGACATTATCTGAGACATGATTTGCAACAGTTTCGCATTTGCCTTGTCCATTCATTTTGCCTTGTCCACGAAAACGTCTAATTGAAAAGGTAAAAAAAAAGAAAAAAGAAGAAAGAAAGAACAACAAATGGGCAGATTTCAAATGCTGGTGTCCTTCCCCCCCTCCCTTCCAAAATGTAAACATTGAATTGGGGAAGGGGTAGAAATTTGGCATCAAAATGTGAATTGTGACTTTTAAAACGTACAGGTCAGAAATCTTGTTAAGCCGATGGGCACTTTTGGAATGTTGAGAGGTTTCTGGGCGCTTCCACAAAATGGCTGCGATGAAGGAGGGATGCAGCCAGCTCCAAAATGGCTGGAAATGGGAACATATTGCAAAATGTTGGGGGTTAGGGTTGCCAGCTCTGGGTTGGGAAATACCTAGCTGTTTTGGGGACAGTTCATGAGAAGGGTAGAGCTTGGGGAGGGGAGATAGATAGATAGATAGATAGATAGATAGATAGATAGATAGATAGATAGATAGATAGATAGATAGATAGATAGATAGATAGATAGATAGATGAAGAGATTGGATTTATACCCCACCCTTCACTTGGAGTCTCAGAGCAGCTTACAAACTCGTTTCCCTTCCTTTCCCCACAACAGACACCCTGTGAGGTAGGTGGGGCTGAGAAAGCTCTTGACAGAAACTGCTGTTTTCAAGAACAGCTCACAGAACTATGGTTTGCCCAAGGTCATCCAGCAGCTGCAAGTGGAGGAGTGGGGAATCAAACCTGGTTCAGAGTCCGTGCACTTAACCACTATGCCAAACTCTGGAGGAAAGCTTGGGTTAGCTCTTTGCTTTGTCAAAGAAGGAAATGGGAACCAAGAAACACATTGGCGGGCATCTTGCCACCTATGGACACAATTCTGGTGATCAGTGGTATAGAACATTGAAATATTATGAGATTATGCATGTGTAAACAGCAATGCTGGGTGCTGAGGGAACCTCTTGCCAGCAAAGCCGTCAGTTTCCTAGCACAGACATTATAACCACTTCCTCCCGAAACACTGAATTATTGTTGCAAATTTATAGAGCACTAACTCCCGGCTATTAGAGAATGACTGTCTCGCTTAGCAAAAGCACATGCTTTCCATATTGTGTCCCGACAGAACCTATATTATCCTATAATGCAAGGCTCTTTAATTAGAATGTATTTGATAAGCAGAGTCAGTTATCGGCATTAAACATATGTGTCACTGTTCTTTCTCTGCATAAACCTATTATTTCTAAATGAAATCAGAGTCACCAGATCAGAGAGGCTTACTGAAATAGAACTTTCTTCATTACTAAGCAAAATTGGGGATTTTGATTTGAGAAGGGGAACATACACACAGTTTCAAAGCAAATGGCACCGTAATGGATGTAATTAGCACTATAAAGTGCTCAAGAGTCTTGAGAAAATTAATATGAGAGCCTTGAGTTTGTATGCATTAGATTACTTCTTAGGCCATCTACAAACAGGTTTTTAAATATATTAGCGTTTTAAACAGGCTTAAGGAGAAATAGATACTCCTTGCAGCAACACACTATGAAATGAGTCACACAGTAAAAAATGGAAATGCAGCCGTTGTTAGAGATGGCTTGTAAACTACACTTGTTCCACTGGAAAAATTCCTTTTTTATATATATTTTTTTAAAAAACGGGTTTCCATAAAATTGGAAGACATCATCCATACAAGAAGTCATTTGGTGATATTTAATATTATTATGATTTACATGATGGCATAAATATAACCAAAGGGGGAGGGATTAAGGCATCCAGATAGCTGACAAAGCAAATCTAGAGTCATGACATCTCATTCATGTAAGATCAAAGCAGACACCCTGCGAGTGCAGTTAACGTTTATATGTTTAGACAGTAGAAGCTCACAAATAGAACAGTTTCACAAGAGTTATTTGATCTCCTTCCTGTTTGGTGTAGTGGTTAAGTGCGTGGACTCTAATCTGGGAGAACCGGGTTTGATTCCCCACTCCTCCACTTGCAGCTGCTGGATGACCTTGGGCAAACCATAGTTCTGTCAGAGGTGTTCTTGAAAAAGAGCAGTTTCTGTCAGAGCTCTCTCAGCCCCACCTACCTCACAGGGTGCCTGTTGTGGGGAGGGGAAGGGAAGGAGTTTGTCAACCAGTCTGAGACTGGCATCCTGGTATGTGTGGACTGTGAAAAGCTGAAAATCCACATATTACCCTTTTCGGACAGAATGTTTACTGCGCACAGTGGCACTGTGCACGATCTGTGCATAGTTACTGACATCCTGGTAGGCATAGACTGTAATGTACCATAGATGTAAGGCTTGTTAGCATGTGGGTAGTGGAACCCGTAGGATTCCAGGCGGGGAGTCTGCTGCCCCAGCCTGCGTTTAACTGTAGTTAAGTAGAACTGCCATATATCTTTAAGAGCAGTGGTCCCTGGGAATTGAAGTCTTTAGTTAGACATCCCACAGCATCCCTGCGACTGGCTGATTAACAGTCATTTCCGGCACACAGAGGCGCGAGGATTCGAGTTTACAGCTCTCTTCCCGTGGCCTTTGTTCTCTTTAAACGGCAAGGAGGTGGGAACGCGCAATCCTTTTCACCATGAGCCAGTGAACTGAATTAGATTACAAAATATGTGAACTTCACCGGTTATTCAGCCTGACTGACTGTAAGTAAGGACATCTTCTGAATGCATATGGAATTTAATAAAAAATTATTTAATTCTACTTTGCGCTGGCCGTGTGTGTCTCTGGCCAGAAGGCGCTATTGACTTCTGACTTAGCGCTAGACGGAACAGTACCAAAGCTGCAAAATCCATATTTTTGCCCCTTTCAGACAGAATGGCAAGTTACTGTGCATATCAGGAAGATCCATGCTTCGTTACTAGCATCCCAGTGTGCCCGGACTTTAATGTCTTGAAAGGGCTACTCTTGTAGATTGGGTTGACAGGTTTCAGCTGTTCCCCTGTTGTTGCTACACCACCATCCCATGCCAGGTGACATATTGTTCTGGAGCAGTGATCCCCAATGACTAGCCTGTGAGCACCACGGTCCCTGTGTGCTTCTTGGTGCCTGCTTGCTTTTTTCTCCAAAGCAGAAAGTCAGTCTTATCTATTTATTCTTTATTTATTATTTTGATGCAGGGCTCTTTTTGTAGAAAAAGTCCAGCAGGAACCCATTAGCATAATAGGCCACACCCAACAGCAGGAACTCATTAGCATATTGGGTCACACCCCTGACATCACAGTTCATTAGCACATTAGGCCACACCCACATGTTACCAGAAGTGTGCTCATCCAGCCACACCCACCTTTTGCTTCTTATTCTGTTTACCTTGTTTGTTGTCAAAACCCAGGGCATTTTTTTGTAGCAGGAACTCCTTTGCATGTTAGGCCACACACCCCTAATGTAGCTAATCCTAATGAGTTTCTGCTTTTGGGTGTGGCCTATTATGCTAATGAGTTCCTGCTGGGCTTGGCCAACTCGGGAGCCAGCCGGAACTCCGTTCCTGTGCGTTCCTGCCCCATAATAGCCCTGTTTTGATGTATATCCCGCCTTTCCACAAGTGGGCTCAGTGTGGCTCACAACAATAAATTTAGTTCAATCTCAAGTCAATCAGACAAACCATAATACTAAATTAACACAATAAAACCAATTAAAAACATTTAGGCTGCAATTACACGGGCCTTTAAATCCGGCATAGGTGCAAATGCCTGATGGATCTAAAGGGAACGATCAGACACCAACATCTGGGAAACGTCCCACAGCCATCAGCAACCCGTGCTGCTCCACTGCAGAAGCGGAGTTAAAAGACGCCGGGGAAAGTCTGGCTTTAACGGGTTCCAATGGGCCAAAGATGGACTTTCCCCTGTCTGATCACACAAGCACGCTCTCATGTTGTCGGCAGGGCTATTTTTGGGCAGGAACGCACAGGAACGGAGTTCCGGCTGGCTCCCGAGCTGGCCAAGCCCAGCAGGAACTGATTAGCATAATAGGCCACACCCAACAGCAGGAACTCATTAGGATTGGCTACATTAGGGGTGTGTGGCCTAACATGCAAAGGAGTTCCTGCTCCAAAAAATGCCCTGGGACAACAAACAAGGTAAACAGAAGAAGAAGCAAAAGGTTGGTGTGGCTGGATGACCACACTTCTGGTAACATGGGGGTGTGGCCTAGTGTGCTAATGAGCTGTGCTGTCAGGGGTTTGGCCTAATATGCTAATGAGTTCCTGCTGTTGGGTGTGGCCTATTATGCTAATCAGTTCCTGCTGGGCTTTTTCTACAAAAAGAGCCCTGTCGGGACGGTCTGATCAGGCCATCCCAGCTCAGTGCCATCCCGACCCCACTTCACAGTATGTGCATCATCGCATGCTGCATAGGGGGCCCTCAGTGCAGAGGTGCGAGTCCTTGTTTATGAGCATGGGAAACAAATCCCCCCCCAAATGACTCACCCACAGTTGTGTCTGATCACACAGTGACGGCCTGAGCCCAGAGCTACAAAGGGATGTGTGATCTTGCAAATGTATGTCAAATTCCTCTGGAGGAAATAGCCTTGCTTCCCCTCCACTTCAACTGGCACGTGTGACCGCAGCCTTAAAGTGGGCAGTGCCGTATATTCGGTTTCAGTTCCTACAGCTGGGAAATGAGTGGGCCAGTGCTGAGCCATAGTGGTCTCAAGTAGCAACAATAATAATCTTGACTTTCTTCTACCTCACTGGAGCAGGAAATTAATTGGGAGACTTTAGGAGGCATCACCCGTGGGTCTGCAGGGTGGGCCCACTTGGAACTATCTACTCTCAGAATAAAAAGTTACTTCGCTTGGAACCTCCAAATATTTTCTCATTTCCTCCCATGGCAGCCATGTTATGATTAATCCTACCTCTTATAGTAGTCATTTTGTGGTGGCAACCACTACCCCTTCTCAAAAATTCACAGAATTGTGAAACCCTGTTCTGGAAGACCACTCAGTGTTAAGCAATGGTTTGGGGAGTGATACAGGAAGCTGATGGAAGCCAGGAAAGGTAATAAAATGGCTTCCAAAAATTCATTTGATTATTGGAAGCTTGGATCCAACCACACGAGTTTAATAATCATATTTATATATTGAGTTATTGATTTACTTAATATGAAATCTTTTTAAAAGGTCAAAGTGGAACATGGTTTGTACATTGACTATCTTAATTTCCCTTTCCTCTGGAACATCATCTTTAACCCCAAAAAACAATGTTTTTCCTGACTTCTTGCCCACAAAGACATCATACTCTTTGTTACTGCTGTGAACTTTGGATTGACAGAATACTGGAAAAGAACTAATTTTGAGGTAACTGTACGTAGGACTGCATCAAAATGATTTCTGTGAAGTAGTTTATGGGGGTGCACGCTGAGGCACAGCACCGATAAAATGTCATCCGAAGAATCTTGTATGTACCAAGCACAGCAAGATGCTTTGGAAGTGGTGTTTTAACAATTCACTGAAGTGTACTTCTGTATTAGTGAAACGCCACACCAATAGAATCTTGATGCAATCATACATCTGATCCCATCCATTTTTTTTAAAAAAACATTGTTTTAGGAGACAGGAAGGAAGCTGATTCCTGGATTGAATTTTGGTCACATTATGAGAAGACAAGAGTCACTGGAAAAGGCAATAGTGCTAGGAAAAGTTGAAGGCGGCAGGAAAAGAGGGAGCCCCGATGTGAGAGGGATTGACTCATGGAAGGAGGTTAAGGTCCTCAGTTTGCAAGACTTGAGAATGGCTGTTAATGATAGGAGGTTATAAAGGACATTAATTCACAGGATCTCCATAAATTGGAAGTGACTTGACAGCACTTAGGACACATACAGCACTGCATACATGTGCATCAGCAATGTCATACAACAGAATTGAAGGCTACAGCAGGTTGTGCATGTTCCGATTTCTGAATGATTTTGTTAGGAATTCTAAAATAATTCTTCCTTCCTTCCTTCCTTCCTTCAATCCAGAGTTGACTACTATTATTTAAGAGCATAATATTTGTGTCCATTAATGTTATTTGATTAAGAAAAGATTATCTGCACCTGAAAACCATAATTTTTTAGAATTGGAACATCGTGGAGACCAGTCCACAAAAAAATGACAAAAGAAAATGTTCCCTTTCTAATCCAAGTGCATTATTTATTTTTCTTAAAACGAACAACTTTTTTACCACTCTTAAACACTGATAAAACCACCAGAACCCAAGTAAAGCTGCTTCGGGGACTGCATCTCTGATAGAGAGGACAACTGCAATTCAGCAGAGGAGTATAGACTAGTTTACTTTCCTCTCCTAGAGACAGTCCTCAGATTCTGCTCAAGGTATATAGACCTTTAATATTCAGAGCAGTACCCAGCAGAGGGTCTGAGTGACTGTGTCTGTATAGAGTCTCAGTGAAATGACCTCATTTAAAGCACAGCGTTTTCCCCATTAAATGTATCGGGCTTTTATTACCCTTATTATTATTATTATTATTATTTTAAAAAGTTGAAATTGCCCAAGTGAAAGTTCGGACATGCTTGACAGCTTTCTGATTTGTATTCTCCCCCCCCCCCCCAAAGCCCATTTCCTGATGTGTTCTCCAAATATAAGCCATTTAATATTCAGCCCTGTCACTGCTTCAAATTTTTTCTGTGGCAAACCTTGCTTCTGTGTTGAAACCGGCTCCTCTTCTAGGCTGAAACCCATGGCAATAAGACTTCCCACAAGCCAGGTCAGTTTGCGAGAAAGTTTCCTTTTGTTAATTAAATCATTAATATGCTAGTATCAAATTTCCGTTGACATATGTACATTTTAATTAAGCAACTCCTTTTCCCTCCTTGACCTTGTGTTGAAAGAACTGGGGGAGGAATGGCAGAATACCTTACATAATTCTTTTAATTGCTACTAATTATGGTAACCAGGTCTTCCTCTCAAAAGCTAACATCTCAGCTAATGAATGACACATAATTCATAAAGACCCATCATGGAGTATTAATGGGCATATTAGCATGATTTCTTTACTGTTTTGTGGCCTCAGACTTGACTATTGTGTCGCTCTTTCTTCAACCAGGCAACTGGAGTTAGGAGACAAATTTAGATTAATACCTGAAGTGGATCTGCCACAAAAATTAAGTATCTGCTGTATCACAGATTTACCCCCATTTTCTATTAGAATGATTTTTATACAGTAAAGGGAACCGTGGTTTGGTGTAGTGGTTAAGTAAAGGTAAAGGTTCCCTTGCTCGAAAGCCAGTCGAGTCTGACTCTAGGGTTGCGGTGCTCATCTCCGTTTCAAAGCCGAAGAGCCAGCGCTGTCCGAAGACGTTTCCATGGTCATGTGGTCGGCATGACTAAACACCAAGGCGCACGGAACGCTGTTACCTTCCCACCGAAGTGGTACCTATTTATCTACTTGCAATTTCTTGCTTTTGAACTGCTAGGTTGGCAGGAGCTGGAACTAGAGACGGGAGCTCACTCCATCATGCGGTACACTCGGGTCTCGAACTGCTGAACTACTGACCTTCCACAGCCTGCAGTTCAGCATCTTAACCACTTGAGCCACCGCAGCTCCTAAGTTAAGTGCGTGGACTCTAATCTGGGAGAGCCGGGTTTGATTCCCCAGTCCTTCACTTGCACCTGCTGGATGACCTTGGGCAAGCCATAATTCTGGCACAGCTGTCCTTGAAAAAGAGCAGTTTCTGTCAGAGTGCTCTCAGCCCCACCTACCTCACAGGGTGTCTGTTGTGGGGATGGGAAGGGGAAGGAGTTTGTAAGCCACTCTGAGACTCCTTTGGGTAGTGAAGGGTGGGGTATAAATCCAATCTCCTCCTCCTCCTCCTCCTCCTCCTCCTCCTTCTATATGCTCAGTGCATTTACTCCCCATAGTAATGTCTACAATCAACTATCTATAGAACAGGCAGTTATTCCATAGTAAGTGGGCGGGATCCTATGGAATCTTTTTGGTAATGGTGAGCATTTTCTTCCAAGAATGGAGCCCTTGGCAGGTGTATGCAGATCTTTTTACTGAAAAGGTTTCTATCATGTCCAGCCTAGAGTTAGGTAAAAAGGGTATGATCTTTATTTAGTTAGTTTGTTTCTCTTTCACCTTTCTCCCCACAGAAGACCCACAGTGGCTAATCTTATTCTCCTGTCCTCCATTGTATCCTTACAACAACCCTGTGGAATAGATTAGGCTATGTTTGCACTGCAAGGAAATACCTTGGAATTGTGAGGTACAAATGAGCAGACCCTAGGATACTGATTGTTTAAAAGACTTCTACTATTGACAACAAAAAGGACAAGTTCCAAAGATCTGGGAACGCTCACCAATCTCTTCTCCCTGAGAGATCGTCTTTGGTCAGACGTTAAAGTACACTAGATCTCTCACACCAGTTGGCTTCAGAAGAGGTGAAAAGTGTTTCATCTATAGGATTGGCCAAGTCATAAAACTGCATTGCCGCCCTGACCTGGATAGCCCAGGCAAGCCTGATCTCATCAGATCTCGGAAGCTAAGCAGGTTCAACTCTGACAAGTACTTGGATGGGAGACCTCCCTGGAATACCAGCAGTTGGGAGGTGGGGGCAGGCTTTATTCAGCCACCTCATTGAACATCCTACAGGCCCCCAGTAGGTGTCAGTCACCACAGGTCACCATGCCTTCTAGGTGTACACACACAGAGGGGTCATTTCGTAGAAAAAGAGGTGCAGGAGCTCATTAGCATAACTCATTACCATAACTTATTTGCATATGCCACACCTCCTGACATCACTGGAAGTGTGTCAGAAGGCAACACCCACCGGTCAGGCTCCACTGGACTGTTTTGGATGGGGGGGGGCCTCTGCAACTTACCTGGCTGCTTCTTGCTCTGACTGAGGGCTTCTGGGAGCAGGGGGTGGGGCTTGTTGCATGTGCCCACCCCCTGGGCTCTTTACTGCCAGAGCTCTGCTCCTGTGTGTTCCTGCAGGAAATGACCCCTGGGCCAAACAGCCCATCAAAAAATGACTGCCTTCTGAGCACAATCAGGAAATACATGAAGTGTGTCAGAAGGCAACACTGACCGCTCAGGCTCCACTGGACTGTTTTGGATTGCTAGCTATTGGGCAGGAGGACGTGCAGATCTGTCCTGGCAGAGGAGGGAGAGCTTGTACCTGAATAAAATGTGGTTTTAAAGGTGCCATTGGACTGTTTTGGACTGGGGGGCTGGGGGGGGGGCTCTGCAACTTACCTGGCTGCTTCTTGCTCTTACTGAGGGCTGCTGGGAGCAGGGGGTGGGGCTTGTTGCATGTGCCCACCCCCTGGGCTCTTTACTGCCGGAGCTCCGCTCCTGTGTGCTCCTGCAGGAAATGACCCCTGCACACACATGAAAAACACACAGCCCCCCCACTACATTGCTGTAAGGTGCCTTTAAGCTTGGAAACAATTTAAACTATATACTGTAAACTCTCCGTTGTAATTAATTCCTTTTCCCAGCTTCATTCAGCTCCTCTTCTTTTTGACTAATGAAAGTTTGCCTCGTTATTTCCATATTCTATGTCACATCCTCAGCCTGACGTAGCAAGGTCATAAGGTCCTACTCTCTTCTCTAAAGCAGTATGGCTTGGAAATATTAAATCCTGCCATTCTCTCATTTTTCTAGATGGAAGTATCTGGAAATCTACCACAACTGTTCCTTACATTCCCCCTTCTGCTATTAGACACTCGGTAAAACCTAGAACTCACTTTTCCAGGAACCCTGGAGATCAAGCAGACTTGCTCAAGAGAGTCAACAGGGCAGATTCCTTCGAGACCAAAAGATTTTCAGTGCAAAATTTTTGATAGTCAAAACTCCCTTCACCAGATACAAATTGGAATGGAATTTGGCTTGGTTTATGTGTACATTGAAATAGGTATGACAGTATACACTAGTGAATGGTACAGTTGCTCTCATTCTGAACATCCCAACTTTCCCGAGATTTTTTTGCGATTGTGAACATTCACATGTGAATGTCTGAAACCGGAAGGATGTTGAAACACTGGTGGGAATATGGATCGTAACAGACTTACCTTGTGAATCTCCAAGCATATTTCACCATTTCCCAATGATATCCAATGTGCTTTTTGTTGTTCAGTCGCACAGTCGAGTCTGACTCTTTGCGACCCCATGGACCAGATCACGCCAGGCCTTCCGGTCTTCCACCGTCCTCTGAAGTTTGCTCAACTTCATGTTCGTTGCATCGATGACACTGTCTAACCATCTCATCCTTTGCCGTCCCCGTCTTCTTTGACCTTCAATCTTTCCCAGCATCAGGGTCTTCTCCTGTGAGTGCTCCCTTCTCATTTGGTGGCCAAAGTATTTGAGCTTCAGTTTCATTATCTGGCTTTCCAGGGAACAGTCAGGGTTGATTTCTTTTAGGATTGACTGATTTGATCTTCAATTTATCAAATCTAAGTGATTTCTCCACAAGCCCTGCTCTCTGCATTTCCGAACACTGATAAGAGCAAACCTGCACTACAGACTTCAACTGGTTCAATAGTCATTCCTATTTCCAACAAAGAGAAGAAAGGTTCCGATCCTAAACACAGCAACTATGGAGTAAATTCAATTCAAGGAAGTAGAACTTAGTTCAGAGGAAACATGAGACCAAGCTGCATAAGAGAGTAGTCAAAACTCTCAGCAAACTACAGTTCCCAGAATTCTTTGTGGGAAGCCATGTTGGTGAAACTGGTATAAGCCTGCGAAACGTTTAAACTATAGCTCTTCCCTGAGATTGTCCTCATCCTGTCCACAGGTGCTGTGCTTCCATTGAGTTCCGCTGTAACAGTCATATCCAAATTTGAGCAGTATTTTAATGAAGTCAATGGTGTTTCTGTTGAAGTGTTTTTTGCATTAGTTTTTACACCCCATTATTTTTTTCTGCATGAGCCTGAATTTAAATAATATCCGAAGGAACAATATGTGTCGGGACAAAAAAGAAGAAGAAGGATTTTACACAAATGGAGTAAATAGACAAGGGATTGTGCAGTAATTAATCAGACCATTTTCCTTCCCGATGGCAAAAGCTCCCCCCCCCTCGCTTCCTGCAGCTTGTCTTTTAAGCTCCCCAATTAACAGCAGTGGTATTCAGGGTATTGTGCGCTTTGGTCAGAGGTTAAAAATGCAAACGAATTCATTGTCTCATTTGATCTTCAGCGAACGCACTTGTTCTGAGCTTATTGTGCCCTTGAGGTTCCGCTGCACCACAGTACACCCAACATCATTCTCAGATTCCTTTTATCTTTGGGGAATTATTTTAGGAGTGGAAAGCATGATAGATGTCACCAGCTCATAATCCTTCTCATCTCCCCTCCCACCCTCTTCCACTCTGCCTCAGGCACTGCAACCCCCTTGCTGACAAAACATTTTAAAATTTAAAAGTGTGTTGTTTTAAGAAGAGGCAATTTTCATTAAGAGACTGGCTGTCACACTGCCCCGATGCTTGGAATGGTACGAGCACAGTTTGGCACAAGGCTGAGCCAAAATTTGTGGGTGGGGGGCAGTGTTCCCTCTAAGATGAGTTAGTGTGAGCTAGCTCACAGTTTTTTAGCTTCCAGCTCACACTTTTTTGTCTGAGCTCAGGAAGGAGGGCTCCAGAGCAAACCAATTAATGCAGTAGACAAATCGCTCACTCACAACTTTCATGCCAGTCACTCACAAAGTAGAATTTTTGCTCACAAGACTCCACAGCTTAGGGGTAACATTGGTGGGGGGCATTTAATGTGGCCACTTCTCCAACTAGATATTCCATCATTTTCCAGCTTATTTTCCAAGGTAGACACTGGGGGGGGGGGGGAATAAGTATAGGTGTATTGCATATTTTGCTCACATTAACAGAGTTGCAGGTTCAGACACTAGATCACAGCATGGAGGTCTGAATTTCCAGCAGTGCTTCCACTCTTCTCCATCAAGTCTCCGATCCCAGGCCATTTTCCGATCCATGGCCCACAGGGCCGGCCCGAGGTGTTTTTGCACCCTAGGCGGGGTTACCTTTTGGTGCCCCACCACCATGCGCACCCAATTAAGCACCGGCTCCCTCCATCCCCAAAGCTGCCCCTGGAAACGAGGACCGATCGCAGAGAGGGCTTTTCTTTCTAGGTCTTTGGTCCGCGTTTGGCGCGGAGGGGGGAAGCACTTCTTTCTTGGTGATCCCGCACTTACCTGAAGCCAAACTAAAGAGCAAGCACAAGGCACTTAAGCAGACCCGGGGCTCAGTGAACAGCAGCCCGGAGCGAGAGAGCTGTGCCAGGAAACCGCCCAGAATGGCGGCAAGAGGAAGGTAACGGCTGCAGGGTGGGGGGGGGGAGCCAGCAGCTCCTCAGCCTGAACATGTTGGCAGCAGGCGGAGACAATGGAGGGAGGGCGAGAGTCGCAGCCAGAGCAGAGGGCGGGCAGGGGCCAGAGGGTGGGTGGTGGGTGGGAAGAGGGGCCTGCAGAGCCCCAGGCAGGTCCATGGTGGGTGAGCCTGGCACAGCCACCCCACCGCTGATGGGAGGGTGCTGACGGACAGACTCGGGCCCCGACACCGCCGACACCTCCTCCCCCCTGGCCAGCGCAGCAGCAGCAGGGGCGCAACCCGGCTTCATCAGCCCCTTTCACGCCCCCTACGCAGCTGGGAGCAGCAATGGCAGGTAGCCGGGAGAGCTGTGCAGGGCAGAGCCGTGCAGGAAGGAGAGCGGAGCCCTGCAGGGGGCCCGCTGGAGGCCGGAACAGAGCGGAGTCCCCAGAGGAGCATGCCTTCCTCCCTCCTCACTTCCTTCCCTGCCCACCCCCTCCCCTCCTCCTTCCTGATGGTGATGCTGCGGCAGAGGCTAAGCAAGCTGTCAGGAAGGAAGGGGTGCGTTGTGGGTGCCCAGAAAGCCATGCTGGGGGCGAGTGGGTGGCGGTGGCAGCAAGGGCCTCGCTGCACCCCTGGGAGATCTGTGCCCTAGGCCAGATACTAGTAGGCCTAGTGAGAGAGTCAGCCCTGATGGCCCATGCTCCAGTCCCCCACCCTTGAGAATCTGAGAAGCAGGGGGGAAGCCCAGAAAATGGCCTCCATAGAGATGCTCTAGGAATTTCCTTATTTCTTTTTCAGCCCTTCCATATAAATCAAGGGAAGTGTCTTGAGTGTTCCCCAGAATTGACATCACATACTCCCCAACCTTGCCTCCCCAGTAGGGTTACCAACCTCCAGGTGGTGACTGAAGATCTCCTGCTTTTAAAACTGATATCCAGGCAACAGAGATCAGTTAACATGGAGAAAAAAATGGTTGTTTTGGAAGGTGGACTGTATGGTATTATGCCCTGCCCTCCTGAGGCTCCACACCCAACATGGAGCTGGCAGCCATACTCCCCAGGCATGACCCACAAAATCTCCTACCATTTGCCACAGCAGTGCTAGCAACTAGGGATGGGCACAAACCTAAAAATTCCAGCAAGCCATGGTCAGGAGAAGGGGAGGGGGGTTGCCCAGGAAGGGTTAAATGGCTGGTAGCCCTTTAAACCCAACAGCTGACATGTGGACCTGCCCTGCTGTTAGACTTAAATGGCTGGCAGCCATTTCAGCAGTCCATTTCACTTCCCCCCACTTCCAAGCAGGGGAAAGTGAAACTGACTGCTGAAATGGCTCGTAGCCATTTACACCTAACAAGTGAGTTGTGGACCTGCCCTGCTCAGCTGTTAGGTTTAAATGACCCAAACAGCTGAAGCAGACAAAAGTCCTGTAAATGTTCGAGGAAGGTGCATTCCCTGAACATTGGTTCGGGCGCTCCGAACTGGGCCACGTCCATACTGAATTTTGACTTGTGAACTGGTTTGTGCCCATCCCTACTGGCAACCCTAGTTCTACCTCAGTCAGCATTAAGGTAGGGCATTGAGTGATCATGAAAGGGGAAACAAACTGGGAAACTCCACTCTTGGAAAACCATCTCCCACTCAAGGTTCTCTAAATCCTTAGAGGTGTGGGCATACTAATTTCCTTTATTAGTCAACTAGAAATAAGGCCTGTTGTGGAAATAAATACAATGAGATCTAGAAAGAGGCTCTGGGAGAGTGCGCTGGCTTTGGGCAAACAGTGTCAATTTGCTGTGACGACTTCAGCAGGGTATAATGACAGAGTCCACTGTTTTCTCCAGAGGGACTGATCTGTGCTACCTGAAGAGCAGTTGTAATTTTCAGTGCTCTCTAGCCCTCACCTGGAGAGGGGCAACAATTGTTACCCAGGCTCCACCCCTCAAATCTCCAGGAATTTCCATACCTAAAGCTGGCAACTTTATCTCCTCCCCTCTCAGCAGCCTCTTTCTAGACAAAATTCTGTCTTTCTCATTAGCGGGGAGCAAAGCAGCTTACCTCATTCTCTTCAGCTTTGCGATCTGTACAGCAACACTGTAAGGTAGGTTAGGCAGAAAGTCTGTGGCTGGTCTGAAATCACCCAGGCAGCTTCCATAGGGATGCTCCTGC